>NC_141876.1:486988336-487139851 GCF_056163025.1 Triticum urartu | reverse complement strand
TACTAAGATGAACAGTAGAGAACCAGCAAAATTGAATTTGCAAACAATATTGTAGAAGCAACAAAGTTTCCTGTAGCTTTGAACGAGTAGAGCTGATTTGGAAGAAGTGGTGCAGAGGTTCAAGCAAGAGATGATGGGAAGGTCAATCAAAGGAGCTATAGAAGGTCACGCATGAAGGATGCCAAGGCAGCAGTTGCAGAGTTGAGTTAAGGAGCATGGTGTGTTTGGATAGAGGCCATGCAGACTGCGTAATGCCCCTGGGCGGCGGCTTCGGGGAGCAAGGGCGTTGGTGCAGGGGGCCGGCGATCATGGGATCAGGGCGGCAGACCTCGGGAAGAGCCATTGGTTTGGCAGGTCAATCTCATTTTCTCCAGAAGGATCCTCACACGGGGGGTGGCGAGCGGCTCTGGCGTGCTACAGGAGATGTCAGGAGGATCCCTCGAACTTCCTCCGGATTCAGCCTCAAACTTCTACCGGCAAAGCGCCAGCGGTGCTATGGGAGGAGGCCGACGTTGGCGTCGCAGTAGAAGGCTTGCGGCCGCGGCACGGTAGGAGGCGTCGTCACGCTAGGTGGGGTAGGCAGCCTGTGTTGATTCGCGGTTGGGGGTTTTCAGGGGCAGCGGTGCACGGGGTTGGCGGGGTGGCGGCGCCTGCGGTCGGGGGTGACGGCACCTGGGGTTGAGGGCGGCGGCGATTGGGTGGTCCCCGGTGATGGGTGGGTCAGTGGTTTCCTGGGTGGCAACGGGGATCCAGGGGAGAGAGGTGCGGGAGGTGGGGGACGGTGGTTGGTGCTTTTTTGCATCTTTGGGATTTGAGGAACACCGCGTCGCTCCCTATATAGGGCCCCATGATCCAAATAGCTATTCTAATCCTGGGATTAGAATAGTGCCACTCTCTCTCTCTCTCTATATATATATATGTGTGTGTGTGTGTGTGTGTGTGTGTGTGTGTGTGTGCGTGTGTGTGTGTTCTGTCCTCTACAAAATTCACTTATAGCTATGTCTTCACTCTTGAATTTTTCTGATCTAAGTGAATGTGATCGGATCCTAACCCTCTCTGTGCTTCTACCTCAAATTCTATCTATCCAAGTCATATGCACTCTATTGAAACCTGTCAAATGTCTTCTCTGAGTCCTTGTCAGCAGAAGACACAGAGACAAACATTTAAATCTATTTTAAATGCCATATCCTTTTTGCATGAATACCGAAGAAGCCGGAACGACCACCAGACTATCCAGGCATGCGTGGGAACATGGAACAACTTCCAATAAGTTGCATGCATGCCACATGTCCTTCAGATGTGAACCACTAGGGGCACCTGCGTAATTATGCTGTGCCGCCCCTATCCTTATAAATACGCACACCTCGCGGTCATTATCTCTTCTTCCACCTCACCACCTTGCACAAACCCTAGCGCCTCTGCTAGCTCGAGTCGACGCCGGAGACAAAGCGCTTAGCTGCCGCGACTTCTTCGATGCCGCCCTCACGCCGGCCGCGGACCTCATCCTCTCCGCCGCCACCGTAGGTGTCTTCTGCCGCCAAGTTAGGGCGCGGGAGATTGAACTGCTCGGCTTCTAACTCTGCCTTGTCTAGCAGTTCGTAAGTGGTAACTCAATCTCACTTTTTACTGCCTTTTCAATCCGTCAAATCCATCCACTTCAACCAAAAGTGGTTTCTACACTTCCAAATATGGATCCGTATTTATCTGCATCTCATATCATGCTAAGAGTATTCACTTATGCTTCATAACTAGTTAGATTCCTCACTTGTACTTATTCCTGGATTCGTACAAATCTGGAACCAACTCTCTTCAAATAAGTGAATGTCTTTGCTCTGTGAGGTCAATGTCTTCAAACCAATTTATCTTCAAAATCTTCTAAGAATGCACATGACCTCTTCCCCTTCCCTCGCACCTTTAATGCTGTCACAAGTACATGTCCGTGGGAGAATCCCTTGGTTCTCATAGTCTGCATTCATTTGCAGAGTTCTTACAGCATCATATTCACTCCCCTGAAGCCAGTTCTTGTCTGACCAGTAGACGGAAGCCTTTCACTGTTCTAAAGCCAATCAGTCTGAATATAATGGCAACAGAGAAATCAGCAAGAAAAGGTGGCAGGTAGTGCAGAGGCAACATAGCTCTAGAATCCTGAAGAAAGTTACGGTCAGCGCAAGACCCGAATTCAATGGAAAGGTGGCAGGCAGCGCAGAGGCAACACAGCTCCGGATCTGTATGAATTGTACAAATTAGATCCTGAAGAAAGTTACGGTCAGCGCAAGACCCGAATTCAATGCATTCAAAGATATTGGGCTGAACAATGGTTCAAGTATAACTTTGTAACTCCTGAATATGTAGAGAAGAATGCTATCAAGCACCCATGGGGTGATATCTTGTACAGGAATCTGCAGCCAAAGTCGGAGCCTGAAACCATTGCTCAAGGCTTCTACCCATGCATGGTCCGAGGACCGAATCCTGAGAATGCTGACCCATCATCTATGTTATGGTGTGATAACCCACAAGTATTGGGGATCAATTGTAGCCTCTTTCGATAAGTAGGAGTGTAGAACCCAACGAGGAGCTAAAGGTAGAACAAATACTCCCTCAAGTTCTATCGGCCACCAATACAACTCTACGCACGCTTAACGTTCGCTTTACCTAGAACAAGTATGAAACTAGAAGTACTTTGTAGGTGTTGTAGGCTAGGTTTGCAAGATAATAAAGAGCATGTAAATAAAAGCTAGGGGCTGTTTAGATAAAGACACAACTAAGTTAGTTTCAGTAGAGAGCTTTTTGTCACGAGAAAGTTATTTTCCCTAGACAATCGATAACTAGACCGGTAATCATTATTGCAATTTTATTTGAGGGAGAGGCATAAGCTAACATACTTTCTCTTCTTGGATCATATGCACTTATGATTGGAACTCTAGCAAGCATCTGCAACTATTAAAGATCATTAAGGTAAAACCCAACCATAGCATTATAAGGCATCAAGTCCTCTTTACTCCCATATGCAAACAACCTACTTACTCGGATTTGTGCTTCTGTCACTCACGCCACCCACCATAAGAAAATCATGAACATATTGCAAACCCTACAACAGGGATCCCCCATGCTTGCGCGACACGGAGAGCACCATAGGACAACACCAATAATAGAACATGCAACTCAAACCAATCACGATCATCAATTAACCCACAGGACAAAACGGATCTACTCAAACATCATAGGATAGCCATACATCATTGGGAAACAATATATAGCGTTGAGCACTATGTTTAAGTAGAGATTACAGTGGGTAAAAGAGGGGCTACACCGCTTCATAGAGGGGGGAAGAGTTGGTGATGACGGCAGTGATGTTGTTGGTGTAGATCGTTGTCGCGATGATGGCCCCGGCGGTGTTCCGGCGCCACCGGGAGAGAGGGGGAGAGAGCCGCTGATATGTCTCCATCGTATCTACTTTTCCAAACACTTTTGCCCTTGTTTTGGACTCTAACTTGCATGATTTGAATGGAACTAACCCAGACTGACGCTATTTTCAGCAGAATTGCCATGGTGTTATTTATGTGCAGAAACAAAAGTTCTTGGAATGACCTGAAACTTCACGGAACATATTTTTGGAAATAATAAAAAATCCTTGCAAAAGATGAAGACCAGGGGGCCCACACCCTAGCCACGAGGGTGGGGGGCGCGCCTGCCCCCTGGGCTCGCCCCCTACCTCGTGGGCCCCCTGGAGCTCCTCCGACCTCAACTCCAACTCTACATATTTGGTTTCGGAGAGAAAAAAATCAAGGAGAAAGATTCATTGCGTTTTACGATACGGAGCCGCTGTCAAGCCCTAAAACCTCTCGGGAGGGCTGATCTGGAGTCCGTTCGGGGCTCCGGAGAGGGGAATCTGTCGCCATCATCATCATCAACCATCCTCCATCACCAATTTCATGATGCTCACCGCTGTGCGTGAGTAATTCCACCGTAGGCTTGCTAGACGATGATGGGTTGGATGAGATTTATCATGTAATCGAGTTAGTTTTGTTTGGGTTTGATCCCTAGTATCCACTATGTTCTGAGATTGATGTTGCTATGACTTTGCTATGCTTAATGCTTGTCACTAGGGCCCGAGTTCCATGATTTCAGATCTGAACCTATTATGTTTTCATCAATATATGAGAGTTCTTGATCCTATCTTGCAAGTCTATAGTCACCTGCTATGTGTTATGATCCGGCAACCCCGAAGTGACAATAATCGGGACCACTCCCAGTGATGACCGTAGTTTGAGGAGTTCATGTATTCACTATGTGTTAATGCTTTGGTCCGCTACTCTATTAAAAGGAGGCCTTAATATCCCTTAGTTTCCGCTAGGACCCCGCTGCCACGGGAGGGTAGGACAAAAGATGTCATGCAAGTTCTTTTCCATAAGCACGTATGACTATATTCAGATACATGCCTACATTACATTAATGAATTGGTGCTAGTTCTGTGTCACCCTAGGTTATGACTATTACATGATGAACCGCATCCGGCATAATTCTCTATCACCGATCCATTGCCTACGAGCTTTCCATATATTGTTCTTCACTTATTTACCTTTTCGTTGCTATTGCTATCATCCCTACAAAATACCAAAAAGATTACCTTTGCTATCAGTACCTACTGTTACCGTTACCACTACTATCATATTACTTTGCTACTAAATACTTTGCTACAGATATTAAGTTTCCAAGTGTGGTTGAATTGACAACTCAGCTGCTAATACTTGAGAATATTCTTTGGCTCCCCTTGTGTCGAATAAATAAATTTGGGTTGAATACTCCACCCTCGAAAACTGTTGTGATCCCCTATACTTGTGGGTTATCAAGACTTCTTTATGGCGCCGTTGCCGGGGAGCATAGCCCTATTCTTTGAGTCACTTGGGATTTATATCTGCTTATCATTATGAAGAACTTGAGAGATCCAAAAACCAAGATTTATCCCTCAACTACGAGGGGATGTAAGGAACTGCCATCTACCTCTGCACTTGATTCACCTTCTGTTTTGAGTAAGCTTGCGACACCTAAACTTGCTTCTGCTATTCATTCTGATATGTCGCATGTTATTGATGATGCCACTTCTGCTATGCATGATACTTATGATGAAACTACTTCTATGCTTGATACTACTGTGCCACTTGGTGAATTTCTTGATGAACAACTTGCTAGGGTTAGAGAGAATGAAATTATTGAAATTGATTATACTGAAGATAGTGATGATGAAGACTCTCCCCCTAATAAATATGAATTACCTGTTGTGCTTGAGGGTTATGTTCTAGATGAAGAATCTGCTAGAGCTATTCTTGCTTGTAATGATAGAAGCAATCTTAAGAAGTTATTAGCTAAATGGAAGCAGCAATCTCTTAATGCTAGAATGAAACCTGATCCTGCTTTTGCTACTTCACCTATCTTTGTTACTGATAGGGATTATGAATTCTCTATTGATCCTGAGATAATTACTTTGGTTGAATCTGATCCTTTTTATGGCTATGAATCTGAAACTGTTGTGTCACATCTTACTAAATTGAATGATATAGCCACCCTATTCACTAATGATGAGAGAACCCGCTACTTTTATATCCTTAAAATATTTCCGTTCTCATTAAAGGGTGATGCTAAGATATGGTTTAATTCTCTTGATCTTGGTTGTGTGCATAGTCCCCAGGATATGATTTATTACTTCTCTGCTAAATATTTCCCTGCTCATAAGAAACAAGCTGCTTTGAGGGATATATATATATATATATTATTTTGTGCAAATTTAAGAAGAGAGTCTCCCACAAGCTTGGGGGAGGCTTCTCCAATTACTTAATGCTTTGCCTGATCATCCTCTTAAGAAAAATGAAATACTTGATATCTTTTATAATGGACCAACCGATGCTTCCAGAGGTTACCTGGATAGTTGTGCTGGTTCTGTTTTCAGGGAAAGAACACTGGATGAAGCTGGAATTCTATTGAATAATATGTTGACAAATGAAAATAATTGGACACTTCCTGAGCCTATTCCTAAACCAACTCCTAAGAAGAGGGGAGTTCTATTTCTCAGTCCTGAAGATATGCAAGAGGCAAAGAAATCTATGAAAGAAAAAGGTATTAAAGCTGAAGATGTTAAGAATTTACCTCCTATTGAAGAAATACACGGTCTTAATTTACCGCCTGTTGAAGAAACATATGATCTTAATCCATTACCTATTGAATAAATACATGGTCTTGATAACCCGACACAGGTAGTAAAGGTAAATTCTCTATATAGATATGATAAAGCTGAAATCCCTCTTACTAAGTTTGCTAGCCAATGCTTAGATGAGTTTGATAATTTTATGGTGAAGCAAGAAGATTTTTAATGCTTATTTTGGTAGACAATTGAAATACAATTCAAATATGCTTGAACACTTGGGTGATTATATGGCTAATGTTATAGGTGAACTTAAACTTATTAGTAAACATGCTTCTATGGTTACCACTCAAGTAGAACAAGTACTTAAAGCTCAAAATGGTTTGCTCAATGAATTGAATAGTAAGAATAATGATTATGCTATTAGAGTGGCTACTAGAACGGGTAGAATGACTCAGGAACCTTTGTATCCTGAAGGCCACCCTAGAGTATTGAGCAAGATTCTCAGAGAAATAATATAGATGCACCTAGTCCTTCTAAAAGGAAGAAAGAGAAAAATGATAGGACTCTTCATGCTTCCAGTGAACCTATTACTGAAACACTTGAGAATCCCAATGATATTTCTATTTCTGATGCTGAAACACAATCTGGTAATGAACATGAACCTAGTGATAATGTTAATGATAATGTTCATGATGATGCTCAACCTAGCAATGATAATGATGTAGAAATCGAAACTGTTGTTGATCTTGATAACCCACAATCAAAGAATCAATGTTATGATAAGAAAGACTTTGTTGCTAGGAAACATGGTAAAGAAAGAGAACCATGGGTTCAGAAACCAATGCCTTTTCCTCCCAAACCATCCAAGAAAAAGGATGATGAGGATTTTGAGTGCTTTGCTGAAATGATTAGACCTATCTTTTTGCGTATGCGATTAACTGATATGCTTAAAATGAATCCTTATGCTAAGTACATGAAAGAAATTGTTACTAATAAAAGAAAGATACCTGAAGCTGAAATTTCCACCATGCTTGCTAATTATACTTTTAAGGGTGGAATACCAAAGAAACTTGGAGATCCAGCAGTACCTACTATACCATGATCCATTAAAAGAAATTATGTTAAAACTGCTTTATGTGATCTTGGAGCCGGTGTTAGTGTTATGCCTCTCTCTTTATATCATAGACTTGATTTGAATAAGTTGGCACCTACTGAAATATCTTTGCAAATGGTTGATAAATCAACTGCTATACCTTTCGATATTTGTGAGGATGTGCCTGTTGTAATTGCAAACGTTACTATTTTAACAGACTTTGTTATTCTTGATATTCCCGAGGACGATAGTATGTCTATTATTCTTGGAAGACCCTTTTTGAATACTGCAGGGGCTGTTATTGATTGCAACAAAGGCAATGTCACTTTTCATGTTAATGGTAATGAGCATATGGTACACTTTCCAAGGAAACAACCTCGAGTCCACAGTATCAACTCTATTGGAAAAATTCCATCGATTATTATTGGAGGTTTTGAATTTCCTCTACCTACTGTCAAAAAGAAATATGATATTCTTATTGTTGGGGATGTGCATATCCCCGTTGAGGTAACATAGTGTTATTCGAAATTTCTCCGATTCCATGTTGTCGGTGTCAAAACCGGGGATCTCGGGTAGGGGGTCCCGAACTGTGCGTCTAAGGCGGATGGTAACAGGAGGCAGGGGACATGATGTTTTACCCAGGTTCAGGCCCTCTTGATGGAGGTAAAACCCTACATCCTGCTTGATTATTCTTGATAATATGAGTAGTACAAGAGTAGATCTACCACGAGATCAGAGAGGCTAAACCCTAGAAGCTAGCCTATGGTATGATTGTATATTGTCCTACGGACTAAAACCCTCCGGTTTATATAGACACTGGAGGGGGCTAGGGTTACACAAAGTCGGTTACAAGGAAGGAGATCTACATATCCGTATTGCCAAGCTTGCCTTCCATGCCAAGGAAGTCCCATCCGGACTCGGGACGAAGTCTTCAATCTTGTATCTTCATGGTCCAACAGTCCGGCCAAAGGATATAGTCCGGCTGTCCGGAGACCCCCTAATCTAGGACTCCCTCAGTAGCCCCTGAACAAGGCTTCAATGACGATGAGTCCGGCACGCAGTGTTGTCTTCGGCATTGCAAGGCGGGTTCCTCCTACGAATACACCATGGAAGAGTTTGAATGCAAGGATAGTGTCTGACCCTGCAAAATAAGTTCCACATACCACCGTAGAGAGAATAATACTTTCACAAATCTAATTTGCTGACGCGTTTTGATAGTATGACATCACTTCATGGCCCGGTTATTATTCGAACCACTTTTCTCAACCAGCTCCGCACATATCGCGAGGCGGTTTTCTTGATACGTCTTGTCAAAGTAGAGATCGTGTTCCCCTTATCACGGGATTCTCATCAATATGGACGTGGGTAACCCAACCGCGCCATTAATTGCGGCGCCTGGGGAATAAGCAGTTTTGCCAGGCAAGTGGGGAGACTCATCGCCTCCTCCGCCCTTATAAAGGGACATATATTTACTTTTTACACCCACGCCTTCTTCCTTCTCGCTTACCCATTCTCGCGCACTCGAGCTCCAGCGCCCAAGTCCACATCCTCCTCCTCAACTCTCTCCAAACATGTCCGGAGCGGGAGGCAAGTGGATGGCCTCCTCCGTCACGGAGGTACACATCAAAAAGCTACGTGGAGCGGGATACTTAGCCGCGGATATCGCGCACCGGCTGCCAGCCGCGGGGCAGATCGTCCCTACCCCAGAACCTCACGAAAGGGTGGTTTTCCTCCCCCACTTTGTCCGCAGACTGGGGTTTCCCCTCCATCCATTCGTCCGCAGCCTCATGTTCTATTATGGGCTGGACTTTCATGATCTGGCCCCGAATTTCATCCTCAACATCTCGGCGTTCATCGTCGTGTGCGAGGCTTTCCTCCGCATCCGGCCCCACTTCGGTTTATGGCTGAAGACCTTGAATATCAAGCCGAAGGTAGTAGGCGGCCAACAAGCGGAATGCGGCGGAGCCATGGTGGGCAAAATGCCCAACGTTACATGGCTCAAGGGCTCCTTCATGGAGACCATAAAGGGGTGGCAATCGGGGTTGTTCTACATCACTAAGCCGCGCGACACCAACTGGGTGGCGGCCCCCGAGTTTCGATCCGGAATCCCCACGCGGCTCACTTCCCGGTAGGAGAAGGGCCTGTCTTGGGGCTCATCGGTGGAGCTGGACGGACTCCAGAAGTGTATCTGGAACATGACAAGCAAGAAACTTAAGCTTGTCAACATAGTCCAGGTCATGCTCTTCCGCCGGATCCTCCCATGTCAACAATGGGCTTTCAACTTGTGGGAGTTTGACCTGGCCCAGCACCAGACTCTGCGCGAGCTCTTCGACACGACACATAAGGATGTCTGGAAGGTGCTATTCAAGGGCGCCGAGGTGCCCCCTTCTCTTACCGAGGATGGCGGGCTAAACACGAAGCACCCTACGAATCCGTTAAGCTTTGTACATAGGGTACTTATTTCCCATAGCTTAACCATGTGCGGGGTCTGAGCTCCCATGCCTTTAACAGGACTGGGTGGAGACATCAGAGCAGATTAACTGTCCGGACCCTCTACCCGAAGACCCTGCGGACGATCTCCGGACAGAGATGCGGACTCCGGCTCCTTATGAGGTGCCGGAGAAGACCAAGAAGAAGGCCAAGGGAACCCGAAAGAGTTCCTGGCGCCAGGTGGTATCGGACTCTTCATCCGATAACTCCAAGATGCACTCCTCCCGTGAAAACGAGGAGGTGGAAGATGAAGACTCTCCCCCTCCAGCCAGGGGAGACAAGAAAAGGAAGGCCACCCCAACCGAGGAGGCCGAAGGGTCCAAGAAGGGAAGGGCTCTCCTTTCGGATTGTTCCACCACCGCCGCCGACGGCGAAGACGAGTGGTTACTCAGGGCCAAGCCCCTGGTGAAGTCGTAAGTATTCAGATACCAGAGTAACTCATAGCATACTTTTATTGCACTGCTTCTCCTAATCGTCGAATATGATCATGCAGTCCGCCCTGAGCCCTATCCTCGTCGGACGGTTCCTTGGACTCGTTGGATATGGACAGTGATACACTTCCAACCGCCTCCTCTCCTCGCCCTACGGACGATGTCGAGGTACTGTCTCAAGGGGCACCGAGCCGGGGGGAGACAGTCCCGGAGGCGCTTCAAGGCGACCTTCCGGACTCCAGGCGTGAAGGGAGCAAGACTCCCAGGGGCTCCAAGTTTGGCCCCCAGCCGAACGCCGTGCCGGGACCTCCAGTGGTTCCGGACTCCGGCAGGCGGCCCCCTTCCAAGAGGGGCAAGCCGCCCATGCCGGTGACCTCTGTCCATCCAGAGGCACTGGACAACCTGCTGGGAGCGCTTCGCGGCGCTTCCATCGACGAAGAGCACCGCACTATTATGAGTGCGGTGATCAAGAAGGTTCAGTCCGCCAAGAGTGGACTGACTGAAGCCTGTGCCAGCCTTCTCACAGGCTTTGAGGTAAGTATTTAAAATATAGGAAAATATTACCGCATAGACAGTAGCCCTTGATGCTCTGTTTGGTGTTCACAAAGAAAAGCCGAATAGAGGATCAAATAATATCTGCAGGAGTCTAAGATAAGTATGTCTGTATGCGTATGCAGGCTTCGCTGCTGACCTCTGCCGCACTGATTGCGGGGGTCGCTGCACTGAGGCAGAACCTCGAGCGGTCCGAGAAAGAGCTCGGTCTTGCCAAGAGGCAGCTCGAGGAGAACAAAGGTAAGTAATGCCTTGTCCATATATATATATAAGATGCGGTTGCAAAATGATAGGATCATCATGGATGTGTCAGGGGCCACGACCGAAGTGGCGACCCTGAAGCAAGCGCTGTCCGAGGCCGAAAACAAAGCGGCCAAGGAGTGCACCGAGCGGGAAAAACAAGAGGCACGGGTGGGCGAGGTGCAGCAAGAGCTCCAGGCTCTCGTGAAGAAGCATGAGGCTTTGGAGCTTGACTCGAAGATGCGAGAGTCCGAGCTTGCCGCGGCCCTCGAGAGCACAAATCATGCCAAGGATGAAGCCCAAAAGCCCCTCCAAGAAATTGAGGCGATGAGGAAGATAGCGGTGGGTAAGGCCTTCAATATGCAAAGCAAGCATGTGAAAGTAAATTACTTGTTACTCACCCGAGTCCGGAGCTCTCCAGGAGCATTCGCAGATTTTCCCCGCAGCGTGTCGGATGCCGCAAAGTATTACCAGGCCGAGGAGGGAAGCTCGACGGAGAAGTTGTACTGGTCTCAGTATATTGGGACCGAACACCCGATGCCTATGAGCGACCAGCTGAAGCAACTGGTCGAGCTGCACAAGGCGGCCGAACAGGCCATGAGGGGCCTTATAGTCCGTATGTGGCCTGGCGACTCCCTTCCCAATAGCTACTTCGGCCTGGTGAGGCGGCTTGTGGATGCCTGCCCACGGCTCAAAGTCATAAAGCGGTCTGTCTGCATCGAAGGTGCACGTCGGGCTTTTGCCCGTGCGAAGGTGCACTAGACCAAGATGGACGCCGAGAAGCTAGTGACGAAGGGGCCGCCGCAGGGCAAGGAGCATTGCCACCCCAAAATGTATTATGAGGGTGTTGAGGGAGTCCTGGATTAGGGGGTGTTCGGATAGCCGAACTATACCTTCAGCCGGACTCCTGGACTATGAAGATACAAGATTGAAGACTTCGTCCCGTGTTCGGAAGGGACTTTCCTTGGCGTGGAAGGCAAGCTTGGCAATACGGATATTCAGATCTCCTACCATTGTAACCGACTCTATGTAACCCTAACCCTATCCGGTGTCTATATAAACCAGAGGGTTTTAGTCCGTAGGACAACATACACATCAACAATCATACCATAGGCTAGCTTCTAGGGTTTAGCCTCTCTGATCTCGTGGTAGATCTACTCTTGTACTACCCATATCATCAATATTAATCAAGTAGGACATAGGGTTTTACCTCCATCGAGAGGGCCTGAACCTGGGTAAAACTTCGTGTCCCTTGCCTCCTGTTACCATCCGGGCTAGACGCACAGTTCGGGACCCCCTACCCAAGATCCACCGGTTTTGACACCGACATTGGTGCTTTCATTGAGAGTTCCTCTGTGTCGTCGCCATCAGGAAGGATGCCTCGCCCCATCTTTAAAGACGGCACCGTTGCTAAGGGAGCTTTGGCTGTCGGCCAAACCCTCCGGCTAGGTGGTTTTCTTATGACCGCCTGTTCGGCTTCTGCGCCGATGATGACCTCTCGAGCCATCGAAAACAATCTTCATGTCAGTTCGGAACTTGCCGAGCAGTTAGATCCAATGGAGCTTTCCTCCATAAATGAGCTCTTGGATCACTTCGCCGCCCTGGGAGTCGCTACGGATTACAACCAGATTGGGCCTAAAACTGATCTGAGAGAGATTAACTCTCCCCAAGTCACCCACCACGTTGCCGTGGTAGAGGGACAATGCGGCGACCCTTCGTCTATCTTAAGGACTCGCTACGTCCGGATTCCCGATCCCTCCAAGCCGGATACCCGTGGAGGGGAGGATATCACTCAAGACCTGAACTTAGAGTCAGGCGACGGGCTGGATTCATTGGACAACACCCAGGGATCCATATTTTCAAGTTCAAAAATTCCTCGGCCTCCGAGTCTCAGACGGGGTGAGGCTTCGGATTTAACTCCACCCACCCACCCCAACATAAGCGATCTATCCAAAATCATACAAGAGCCCAACGAAACAGTACATCATTACTGGGCTAGATTCCTCCTGGTTAAGAATAGGCTAAGGAACTGCCGCGAGGAAGATGCAATCTTAATCTTCTGCAATAATTGCACGGACAAGGGAATACTCAACGCCATAAGTCGCCATGATATCACACGCTTCGCTGACTTGGCGTCCATTGTACAAAAGTATTGTGCGATGGAAAGCGCCTGGAAAACCAAAATAAAATTTTGGGACAATCCGGCCTTAAAGTAAAAACCCAGTCCGAAATAAAAGGGTGCAGCATAACCAGACACCCAGGTCAAATACCAAAAAGCAAAAACCCTCTATAGAGCATGGAACCGTACTGGAAGGATGGCTTAACGGACCCTGTAAAATTCACAGTACAGAGGACGCCACACCAATTCACAGCCTTAGAGCATGTTGGATACTCCGGCAGGTGGCCAAAATTGGCGAAAACCTCCTAATTCCGGAGGCCACAAAAAGCCACCCTAGAGACACCCATACGGTATTAACAGTCTTCGAGACTTTCGCATCAAATAATATGCGAAAAAGGACACTCCGTAGCCTTGCCGAAGTCTACCAAGTAGCAACAATAAACCCATGGAGTGACACGGCTATTACCTTTAACGCCAGTGATGAACCTAAATTCCGAACAGCCCGAGCACCAGCCGCATTGGTCCTCAGCCCAATAGTGGACGTCTTTCGTCTTACCAAGGTACTCATGGACGGCGGCAGCGGATTGAACCTCATTTACGAGGAAACCCTTCAAAAAATGGAAATAGACTAGAACCGCATTGAGTGAAGCAGCACAACCTTTAGAGGAATAATCCCCAGTCGGGAAGCACGCTACACAGGAAAAATTACACTAGATGTGGTGTTCGGCACGCCGGATAATTACAGGTCCGAAGAGATCACGTTCCATGTGGCTCCGTTCAGCAGCGGTTATCACGCTCTGCTAGGGCAGGAAGCGTTCACAATCTTCAAAGCAATACCCCATTACGGGTACATGAAGCTCTAAATGCCCGGGCCTAACGGGATCATCACTCTTGCTAGTGATCCGGACATAGCACTCCGCGCCGAAAACAAGACAGCTGCACTGGCCCTCGAGGCACTATCCGAAGCCCTAGCGGCTGAGGAACTGACTGCGCTGCGCTCTATGGTGAATAGGGACGATGTGGTACTCGACAAAAGATCCAAGTCCACCTCCTTTAAACCGGCGGACGAAATAGTCAAATTCCAAGTCCATCCAACGGACCCAAATAAAACAGCTTCCATCGGGGCACAGTTAAACCATGATGTAGACGCCGCACTGCGACAGTTCCTACGAGAAAACTGGGACATTTTCGCCTGGCACCCTTCAGACATGCCAGGAATCCCACGCAGGCTGGCCGAGCACAGCTTAAATATCCAAACAGGATTCAAACCTGTCAAACAGGCTCTTCGACGTTTTTCCGAACCTAAGAGACAGGCTATGGGAGAGGAGCTAGCAAAGCTATTGGAGGCCGGATTCATCAGAGATATAAAACATCCGGACTGGCTAGCAAACCTGGTGATGGTACCAAAGAAGGACAAATCCTGGCACTTGTGCGTTGATTTTAAAGACCTTAACAAGGCTTGCCCAAAGGATCCCTTCCCCCTCCCCCGCATCGATCAAATTATCGACGCTACCGCAAGACACGATTCGTTGTGTTTCCTCGATGCATATTCCGGCTACCATCAAATCAAGATGGCAGAATCTGACCAATCCGCAACGTCATTTATCACACCACACGGCCCATTCTGCTTCAACACAATGCCCTTCGGTCTCAAAAACGCCGGCGCAACATATCAGCGCATGATTCAGACATGTCTGGCAAGCCAGATCGGCAAAATAGTGGAGGCATATGTAGATGATGTGGTCGTCAAAACAAGACATGTCGAATCTCTAGTAGACGACTTGAGGCTCACATTTGATAACCTCCGAACATACGACATCAAGCTCAACCCGGAAAAATGCGTTTTCGGCGTTCCAGCCGGAAAGCTCTTGGGCTTCATTGTATCCGGTAGAGGAATCGAAGCAAATCCGGCCAAGATCCGAGCTCTGTCGCAATTGGATATCCCAAAGGACCTCAAACAAATACAAAAATTAACCGGATGCGTGGCAGCTCTAAGCCGCTTTATCTCCTGCTTGGGAGAAAAGGCCCTACCCCTTTACCGCCTCCTTCGGTGCACCGAACACTTCGAATGGACGGATGCAGCCACGGCCAGACTTGAGGAGATAAAAGCCATACTTGCAACAAACCCAGTCCTGGCCGCGCCAAATATTGGTGAACCAATGCTATTATACATTGCAGCAACACATCAGGTTGTAAGCGCAGTGCTCGTCATCGAACGAGAAACGGATGGACACAGATTCCCCCTTCAGAAGCCGGTCTATTATGTGTCCACTGTCCTCACTCCTTGCAAATCATGGTACCCACATTATCAAAAGATCGCGTACGCGGTATTCATGGCATCCCGGAAGCTACGACACTACTTTCAAGGGTGTTCAATAACAGTAACCTCGGAAGTACCACTCAATGATATTATAAACAACCGTGATGCAATGGGCCAGATTGCAAAATGGGCCATTGAGCTCCTCCCGTTCGACATAACTTATAAGCCACGGCGAGCCATCAAGTCGCAAGTCTTGGCCGACTTCGTCGCAGAATGGACGGAGGCCGAACTCTCTAAAGAGTACGACACATATTCAAATTGGATCATGCATTTCGACGGCTCCAAGATGTTGGCCGGACTGGGGGTTGGCATCGTTTTGACGTCCCCCACAGGAGACACAGTTCAATACGTACTCCAGATTATGTACACAGACTCCAACAACGCAGTCGAATATGAGGCCCTTTTACATGGTCTTCGGATGGCAGTATCCATGGGCATTCAACGCCTAGAGGTGTGCGGGGACTCGAACCTTGCTATATCCCAAATAAATGGAGACTTCGATGCCAAGGATCCAAAAATGGCAGCTTACCGCAACGCCGTCCTAAAAATGTCAGCTCGGTTCGAGGGGCTTGAATTTCACCATATAGCCCGGGAAAATAATCAGGCGACGGATGTCCTGGCACGCATCGGTGCAAAACGCGATGTAGTCCCCCCAACATCTTCCTGGAAAGGCTGTTCAAGCCATTCGTAGTATGGGAAGGGGAGCCGAACAATAACAACTCGGACCCAACCGCACTGCCCGACACCGAACATTCTGACACAATCGGAGGCTCTGCCAATGAAATAACACCTTCAGCCCACGTAATAATGGCCGTCATCGCCCCGTGGACAGAACCATTCCTCACCTACCTCACTAGGCAAGAACTCCCCGAGGACCAAAATGAGGCACGCTGCATAGTGCGGCGATCCAAAGCCTACAGAGTCCACGAGGGAGAGCTTTATAAGAAAAGCACTACCGGAGTCCTTCAAAGGTGCATCTCTGAAGAGGAGGGGCGGAACCTCCTAGCTGAAATTCATGCCGGACTGGGCGGTCATCATGATGCAGCTCGGTCCCTCGTAAGCAAGGCCTTCCGTACAGGCTTTTATTGGCCGACGGCACGGGCAGACGCTCAGGACTTAGTCCAACGATGCACCGGTTGCCAGCTCTTTGCAAACCAAAGCCATATGCCACCCACCGCCCTCCGAACCATCCCCATTACTTGGCCCTTCGTGGTCTGGGGGCTTGACATGGTTGGACCCCTTAAAGGCGGAACCCACAAGCAAAAATACTTACTGGTCATGGTGGATAAATTCACCAAATGGATAGAAACCAAGCCTGTTAAGACGGCTGAATCCGGACCGGTGATAGACTTTATATCTGGGGTCGTACACCGTTACGGCGTTCCCCACAGCATCATCACTGATAACGGCACGAACTTCACGGCCGACAAGGTAAAACTCTGGTGCAAAAACATGGGCATCAAGCTCGACTATGCTTCCGTCTATCACCCACAAACTAACGGCCAGGTCGAACGTGCAAATGGTCTTATCATGAGCGGCATTAAACCCAGATTAGTGCGGTCCCTCAAGGAATCTAACACGCACTTGGTAGAGGAGCTCGACTCCGTACTCTGGGGGCCACGGACCACACCGAATTGCACCACCGGATACACACCATTCTTTATGGTGTATGGCGCAGAGCCAGTTTTGCCCCGCGACATAATTCATGACTCACCTCGAGTGCGCATGTACAAAGAAAGAGAAGCCGAGCTCGATCGGCAGGACATCTTAGACGCATTGGAGGAGGAGCGTGACGTGGCAAAATCCCGTTCTGCATTCTATCAACAGCAGGCTCGAAGATACCAAAGCAGAGAAGTACGGACCAAAATTACAATGTTGGCGAATTAGTTCTACGACTACTGGACAAGAAAAAGGACAAACTCAAGCCCAAGTGGGAAGGTCCCTTCATAATCGACCAAGTCCTGACTGGTGGAGCGTACCGCCTGCGAGATGCATCGGATAACCGACTCAAGCCGAACCCATGGAACACAGCCCGTCAACGAAGATTCTATGCCTAGCGCCGGACTCTATGTTCGTATCCTTCCTCTATCCATTTTTAATATATTTTCTGTCTTGCATTTCTCTTCTTCTTTTCTCTCTCTCTCTTATAGCCCTTAAAGGCTCATACAGTGACGCGCCATCCACGCTCATTAAACCTGGGGGCTTCTTTAAACAGAAGCTTATTCATACGGGCTTCATGCCCAACACATGCGTCACACTTCCGCATGTACCTTTTATTCACCATTATATGCATCGATATGATTTAAGTTTTGGCCAAGCTGGGTTGCCTGGCTCCTGTGCTTACCCCTACGTTCCCGATTGTTCGGCTAGGTGGTAAAGGGAGCGCCTCTGCGATTGTTACTGCCGGGTCAGCCGGACGTGTACCTCAGACTGGGTGAAGCCGAAAGCTAGCGTTCTTAAGGGAATATTTGGTCGGTGAACTAAAGATGATCTTTTTTATTTTTTATGCCCCCAGATGTTTTTCCTACGTTTCTTTTCACAGCATGGACATGCACCTTAGGGCATGCCTCCCAGGGAAAGGAACCCCTAACGGAACTATTCTCCCTGGAAGATGTTTCTTACTAACCATGTAATATAACATAACTAGTCGGGCACTTGTCTGTTCACGCACTAATGACCCCTACGCCTGGTCTCCATGCATTCCCCGGTTCCTATATAACCGCATGGGAATCCGGACACACTCCGGACCGTCAGGTCCCGAGGCTGAAGCGAAAAGGTCGGCCATGACAAATGATCTACAATCCGGCTAGAAGGCATTATAAATGTCAACTAAATTACATAGTCATTTTGACTGATCGTATTCCTCTTCAATACCATCTAACAAGCTGTCTAATTTATAGTCCTGCTGGGAATACTTTGCGGCCAACTCTACTTGGCCGTATACTAAGTTTACAGGGATCTCCTTCCCATCGGGCCCTATAGGACCGACCTCGGCCATGTGGTTGGGGTCAGCCTTTGCGTACCGCGTCTTCACCATGGCCCAGGCCTCCCTAGCGCCTTGACGGCAGGCTGATATCTTCCACAATCGGAAAGCGTCGCCGTGCTCCTTTTAGCTTCTCCGCAAGCTCTCCAAGACCTTCGGGCATGGAGACGGATGGCCACAGGGCCTGGGCGACGCCTCGCATCGCATGCCAAACTCGATCGAGCAGTTGCGAGAGCTCGAGAAGAAGGTCACCCATAGAACCGGGCATCTCCTCTCCAGGACGGCCTGTCAGCACACCTACAGACATTGCTCTGTTAGTCGACTTCCCCGCCGAACTTTCTTTTACAAGGTTCGTTCAAGCACTTACTAAATATGCCGCGCCGAAGCCGCTGATTCTCCTTCACAGAGTCTGACAGCTGGGCATGAACATCTTTCAGCTCGACGCCCAGCTTGGTGTTGGCATCTCGGAGATCGTTCTTCTCCCCCATCACCTTCAACAGCACCCTCTCACCAGCCTTTAGCTGGCGTAGGAGATGTTGCCTTTCCGGATCCAATCTGGCGCCATCTGCAATTTCATTTGTCAGATTCGCACCAAAGCCGTGCTTCGCAAAATACTTATCTTTTGAAGTGTATATTACTAGCGGGGGCCTCCTTAGGCTCCCCTGCCGCGGCTAGTGCGGCCTCAAGTTGGGCTTTGCACTCTTCCAGCTCCTTGGACAGTAGGGAATTCTTTTCTGTAAGAACCTGCATAACAAATGATCCTTAAATCAGTTATTTTAACTGTTTCAAGTCTCAGGGCTACCGGTATATATATAATTACCAAAATTTTCTTACCCGTATGTCTTTTACATATTGCTCCGTGGCTCTAGTTAGACCATTTTGAGCGGCACGAAGGTAAGCATCTCCCGACTTAAAGGCATCTAACGCCTCTTGGGAGAAACAAGCGTCGCAAAGAATTGTCCGGCGACGCCTGTGGTTCATGGCACTCTCCACCTTAGAATTGGTGGCAGACAACTTGTCCACATCCTCCGTCGGAGGAGCGTCCGGTGCGCGCCTTGTGTTTGGCCCCGCTTTCGGGCCAGGCTTTGGAGCCTGGCTGGTGGAGGCGCGATTGGCGGTCTCTCCGAATATAGTTCGGCGAGGTCTCTTTGTCCTGAAGAGGGCACAAGTGTTAATATGCCCTGAAGGTACGACACCTGGGATAAGCGGGTGCACCATACCTTTGCGCTGACGCCCGGTCCGGACTGCACCTCTTTTTTTCCCACGGGGCCCTGCGGCCCCTCGTTGGCTTGTCACCGCAGGTTCGGCCTCCCGTTTCTGGGAGGCCGGGATTAGCCCTGGATAATCGGCCGTAATGGCCACCAGGGCGTTGTCCTTGCTCAATTGATGGAATACTCCATCAATCAGATCCACCGAAAGCTCCGGATCCTCTTGCGAGTCCGGGTCGAGGGACCGTCCTGGGTCCTCGGGTTGTGGAGGAGGGCTGTTTATTTCTTTAACAGCCTGGCGCAGTTCCTGCGTCGAAATCGCTAAGATTAAATATTTAACAATGGGGATATAAAACAGATGGGCAAGATGTGGTCACTCACCCAGCTTGGAGGATTGTACACGGAAAATCCACCCTTTGGGTTAACGCGGAGAAAATCCTCCTCTTCTCCCTTGTACAAAGTGGACATGGTCTTTATTAGAGTCACAGCCGAATCCGGCCCCTTACGGCCGTAGCGGGTGGTGTCGTCCTCCCCGTTGAAATCCCACATGGGGTGGCTTCTATACTGTAGCGGCTGCACCCCTCGCATGATGCATGCGGCCATGACCTCGATCATGGTTAGTCCGGAATGAGCTAACAATCTTATCTGGCCCATCAGGTAAACAACGTCCCTGTCACTTTCCCTCTGAGGGATCCGTGGGTGCCAGCTTAGGCACTTCTTTAAGGGAGCATTGTTGAATTCAGGGAGGCCGATCCGGACAGGATCCGGCAGCGGGATGTCTTCTATGTAAAACTATTCCGAGGGCCAGTCTTCGGACGCCTTCTTTGGGGTTCCGGACAGATAGCCGGTCCCGGCGACGCGCCATACTTCGGCTCCGCCCACTTGATACATAGACCCCTTCTTGGAACGGGGCACGAGGCAAAATAGCTCCCTCCATAGTCTGAAATGGGCTTAAACACCCAAGAACAGCTCGCAGAGAGCTACAATGCCCGCGATATGCAATACTGAGGCAGGCGTGAGATGATGTAGCTGGAGGCCGTAGAACTCCAGCAGCCCCCGGAGAAATGGATGGATGAGAAATCCGAGCCCCCTTACTAAATAAGGGACAAGGCACACCCGCTCTCCTTTGGAGGGATTAGGGGCGCTCTCCGCTTGCCCTCTGCCGTTATAGACGGCAAGACCAGCTCGAACCGGGATCATATAGGCCGAGGGGAGAAATCCCTTGGTCTGGAGCGTCACTAACTCGCTATGCGGGATGGAGCATCTTTCCCAATGTCCAGGCTTAGGGCTGGAAGGGCGGGAGGAGGAGTCGCGACGGCTAGCCAGGGTGGAATGGATCTTTGTCGAATGCGCTCTGATGAACACTCGCGAAAGGGGGAAGGTGTGGTTTGGATCTAAATCCTCGTCTCTTTAAATAGGTCAACTTGTTTACGCGGCTAGGGGTGTGAATGTAAAAACACTCAGATCTTTCATATTCGTTTGACACGTGGGGAGCGGCCATTATTGGGCGCAACATCTACAAGAAACCGGACTTTATTCAACACACGCATGGAGTTTGGAGGAGAACCCGCCTTGCAATGCCGAAGACAATCTGCGCGCCGGACTCATTGTCATTGAAGCCTGGTTCGGGGGCTACTAAGGGAGTCCTGGATTAGGGGGTGTTTGGATAGCCGAGCTATACCTTCAGCCGGACTCCTGGACTATGAAGATACAAGATTGAAGACTTCGTCCCGTGTCCGGAAGGGACTTTCCTTGGCGTGGAAGGCAAGCTTGGCGATACGGATATTGAGATCTCCTACCATTGTAACCGACTCTATGTAACCCTAACCCTATCCGGTGTCTATATAAACCGGAGGGTTTTAGTCCGTAGGACAACATACACATCAACAATCATACCATAGGCTAGCTTCTAGGGTTTAGCCTCTCTCATCTTGTGGTAGATCTACTCTTGTACTACCCATATCATCAATATTAATCAAGCAGGACGTAGGGTTTTACCTCCACCGAGAGGGCCCGAACCTGGGTAAAACTTCGTGTCCCTTGCCTCCTGTTACCATCCGGCCTAGACGCACAGTTCGGGACCCCCTACCCGAGATCCGCCGGTTTTGACACTGACAGGTGTCTGTTGGGGAACGTAGCAGAAATTCAAAATTTTCTACGCATCACCAAGATCAATCTATGGAGTAATCTAGCAATGAGGGAAGGAGAGTGCATCTACATACCCTTGTAGATCGCTAAGCAGAAGCATTCAAGTGAATGGGGTTGATGGAGTCATACTCGTTGTGATCCAAATCACCGATGATCCTAGTGCCGAACGGACGGCACCTCCGTGTTCAACACACGTACAGACCGGTGACGTCTCCTACGCCTTGATCCAGCAAGGGGAGAAGGAGAGGTTGGGGAAGACTCCATCCAGCAGCAGCACGACGGCGTGGTGGTGGTGGAGGAGCGCGGGACTCCAGCAGGGCTTCGCCAAGCACTACGAGAGACGAGGAGAAAGAGGGGTAGGGCTGCGCCAACAGGGAGACTGAATCGTGTGTTGGGCTGCCCCTTTGCCTCCACTATATATAGGGGGAGAGGGAGGGCTGCGCCCCCACCTAGGGTTCCCACCCCAAGGGGTGCGGCAGCCCTAGATCCCATCTAGGGTGGCGGCCACAAGGGGGAGAGGGGGAGGCGCACCTAGGGTGGGCCTTAGGGCCCATCTGCCCTAGGGTTTGCCCCCTTCCCCTATTGGAGGCGCCTTGGGCCTTGGTGGGAGGCGCCCTAGCCCACCTAGGGGCTGGTCCCTTCCCACTATTGGCCCATGTAGGCTTCCGGGGCTGGTGGCCCCACCTGGTGGACCCCCGGACCCCTCCGGTGGTCCCGGTACACTACCGGTGATGCCCGGAACACTTCCGGTGGCCAAAACCATACTTCCTATATATCAATCATTACCTCCGGACCATTCCTGAACTCCTCGTGACGTCCGGGATCTCATCCGGGACTCCGAACAACATTCGGTAACCGCGTACATACTTTCCCTATAACCCTAGCGTCATCGAACCTTAAGTGTGTAGACCCTACGGGTTTGCGAGTCATGCAGACATGGCCGAGACAACTCTCCGGTTAATAACCAACAGCGGGATCTGGATACCCATGCTGGCTCCCACATGCTCCACGATGATCTCATCGGATGAACCACGATGTCAAGGACTTAATCAATCCCATATACAATTCCCTTTGTCTATCGGTACGATACTTGCCCGAGATTCGATCGTCGGTATCCCGATACCTTGTTCAATCTCGTTACCGGCAAGTCTCTTTACTCGTTCCGTAACACATCATCCCGTGATCAACTCCTTGATCACATTGTGCACATTATGATGATGTCCTAGCGAGTGGGCCCAAAGATACCTCTCCGTTTACACGAAGTGACAAATCCCAGTCTCAATTCGTGCCAACCCAACAGACACTTTCGGAGATACCTATAGTGTACCTTTATAGCCACCCAGTTACGTTGTGACGTTTGGCACACCCAAAGCACTCCTACGGTATCCGGGAGTTGCACAATCTCATGGTCTAAGGAAATGATACTTGACATTAGAAAAGCTTTAGCATACGAACTACATGATCTTGTGCTAGGCTTAGGATTGGGTCTTGTCCATCACATCATTCTCCTAATGATGTGATCCCGTTATCAACGACATCCAATGTCCATGGTCAGGAAACCGTAACCATCTATTGATCAACGAGCTAGTCAACTAGAGGCTTACTAGGGACATGGTGTTGTCTATGTATCCACACATGTATCTGAGTTTCCTATCAATACAATTCTAGCATGGATAATAAACGATTATCATGAACAAGGAAATATAATAATAACCAATTTATTATTGCCTCCAGGGCATATTTCCAACAGTCTCCCACTTGCACTAGAGTCAATAATCCAGTTCACATCGATATGTGATTAACACTCAAGGTCACATCCCCATGTGACTAACACCCAAAGAGTTCTGGGTTTGATCATGTTATGCTTGTGAGAGAGGTTTCAGTCAACGGGTCTGCAACATTCAGATCCGTATGTACTTCGCAAATTTCTATGTCATCTTGTAGATGCAACAACTATGCTACATTTGGAGCCATTTCAAATAACTGTTCTACTTGGAGCTATTCTAAATTGTTGCTCCATTATACGTATCCGGTATCTCTACTCAGAGCTATCCGGATAGGTGTTAAGCTTGCATCGACGTAACTCTTTACGTCGAACTCTTTATCACCTCCATAACCGAGAAACATATCCTTATTCCTCTAAGGATAATTTAGACCGCTATCTGGTGATCTACTCCTAGATTACCTTTGTACCCTCTTGCCAGATATGTGGCAAGGCACACATCAGGTGTGGTACTCAGCATGGCATACCGTATAGAGCCTATGACAAAAGCATAGGGGACGACCTTCGTCCTTCCTCTTTCTTCTGCCGTGGTCAAGCTTTAAGTCTTAACTTCATACCTTACAACTCAGGCAAGAACTCCTTCTTTGCCTGATCCATCTTGAACACCTTCAAGATCATGTCAAGGTATGTGCTCATTTGAAAGTACCATTAAGCATTTTGATCTATCCTTATAGATCTTGATGCTCAATGTTCAAGTAGCTTAATCCAGGCTTTCCATTGAAAAACACTTTCCAAATAACCCTATATGCTTTCCAGAAATTCTACGTCATTTCTGATCAACAATATGTCAACAACATATATTCATCAGAAATTCTATGGTGCTCCCACTCACTTCTTTGGAAATACAAGTTTCTCATAAACTTTGCATACACCCAAAATCTTTGATCATCTCATCAAAGCATACATTCCAACTCCGAGATGCTTACTCCAGTCCTTAGAAGGATTGCTGGAGCTTTGCATACTTGTTAGCATCTTTCAGGATTGACAAAACCTTCTATTGTATCACATACAACTTTTCTTACGAAAACTTGGTAAGAAAACTTGTTTTGACATCCATCTGTAAGATTTCATAATCGAAAAATACAGCTAATGCTAACATGATTCTAACGGACTTAAGCATCGCTACGGGTGAGAAATTCTCATCGTAGTCAACTCCTTGAACTTGTCGGAAAACATCTTAACGACAAGTCGAGCTTTCTTAATGGTGATACTTACCATCATTGTCCGTCTTCCTTTTAAAATCCATATGTACCTAACAGCCTTACAACCATCAAGTAGTTCTTCCAAAGTCTACACTTTGTTTTCATATATGGATCCTCTCTCGGATTATATGGCCTCGAGCCATTTTGGAATCCAGGCCCACCATCGCTTCTCCATAGCTCGTAGGTTCATTGTTGTCTAGCAACATGACTTCCAAGATAGGATTACGTACTACTCTGAAGTAGTACGCATCCTTGTCATCCCACGAGGTTTGGTAGTGACTTGATCTGAAGTTTCATGATCACTATCATAAGCTTCCACTTCAATTGGTGTAGGTGCCACAGGAACAACTCCCTGTGCCCTGCCACACACTAGTTGAAGAGACGGTTCAATAACCTCATCAAATCTCCACCATCCTCCCACTCAATTCTTTCGAGAGAAACTTTTCCTCGAGAAAGGACCCGATTCTAGAAACAATCTTATTGCTTTCGGATCTGAGACAGGAGGTATACCCAACTGTTTTGGGTGTCCTATGAAGATGCATTTATCTGCTTTGGGTTCGAGCTTATCAGCCTGAAACTTTTTCACATAAGCGTCGCAGCCCCAAACTTTTAAGAAATGACAGCTTAGGTTTCTCTAAACCATAGTTCATACGGTGTCATCTCATCGGAATTACGTGGTGCCCTATTTAAAGTGAATGTGGTTGTCTCTAATGCCTAACCCATAAACTATCGTGGTAATCATGGTATGCATCATATCCAATAGGGTGCAGTTATGATGTTCGGACACACCATCACACTATGGTGTTCCAGGCTGTATTAGTTGTGAAACAATTTCCACAATGTCTTAATTCTGTGCCAAACTCGTAATTCAGATATTCATCTCTATGATCATATCATAGATATTTTATCCTCTTGTCATGACGATCTTTCAACTTCACCCTGAAATTACTTGAACCTTTCAATAATTCAGACTCGTGATTCATCAAGTAAATGTACTCAACATCTACTCAAATCATCTGTGAAGTAAGAACATAACGATATCCACTACATGCCTCAACACTCATTGGATTGCACACATCAAAATGTATTACTTCCAACAAGTTGCTTTCTAGTTCCATTTTACTGAAAACGAGGCTTTCATTCATCTTGCCCATGTGGTATGATTTGCATGTCTCAAGTGATTCAAAATCAAGTGAGTCCAAACGGTCCATTTGCATGGAGTTTCTTCATGCATATACACCAATAGACATGGTTCGCATGTCTCAAAATTTTCAAAAACGAGTGAGCCCAAAGATCCATCAACATGGAGCTTCTTCATGCGTTTTATACCGATATGACTTACGTGGCAGTGCCACAAGTAGGTGGTACTATCATTACTATCTTATATCTTTTGGCATGAACATGTGTATCACTACGATCGAGATTCAAAAAAAAAACCCATTCATTTTAGGTGCAAGACCATTGAAGGTATTATTCAAATAAACAGAGTAACCATTATTCTCCTTAAATGAATAACCGTATTGCGATAGACATAATCCAATCATGTCTATGCTCAACGCAAACACCAATCTCGATGGTAGAGGGACCGTGTGATGCTTGATCACATCAAGCTTGGGAAAAACTTCCAACACATATCGCCAGCTCACCTTTAGCTAGTCTCCGTTTACTCCGCAGCCTTTTATTTCGAGTTTACTAACACTTAGCAGCCGAACCGGTATCTAATACCATGGTGCTACTAGGAGTACTAGTAAAGTACACATTAACACAATGTATATCCAATATACTTCTATCGACCTTGCCAGCCTTCTCATCTACCAAGTATCTAGGGTAATTCTGCTCCAGTGGCTGTTCCCCTTATTACAGAAGCACTTAGTCTCGGGTTTGGGTTCAACCTTGGGTTTCTTCACTAGAGCAGCAGCTGATTTGCCGTTTCATGAAGTATCCCTTCTTGCCCTTGCCCTTCTTGAAACTAGTGGTTTCACCAACCATCAACAATTGATGCTCCTTCTTGATTTCTACTTTTGTGGTGTCAAACATCGCGAATATCTCAAGGATCATCATATATGTCCCTGATATATTATAGTTCATCACGAAGCTCTAGCAGCTTGGTGGTAATGACTTCGGAGAAACATCACTATCTCATCTGGAAGATCAACTCCCACTCGATTCAAATGATTGTTGTACTCAGACAATCTGAGCACGAGCTCAACAATTGAGCTTTTCTCCCTTAGTTTGCAGGCTAAGAAAATCGTTGGAGGTCTTATACCTCTTGACGTGGGCACGAGCCTGAAATCCCAATTTCAGCCCTCGAAACATCTCATATGTTTCGCGACGTTTCAAAACGTCTTCGGTACCTCAACTCTAAACCATTTAACTGAACTATCACGCAGTTATCAAAATGTGTATGTCAGATGTTCGCAACATCCACAAACGACATTCGAGGCTCAGCACACTGAGCGGTGCATTAAGGACATAAGCCTTCTATGAAGCAATGAGGACAATCCTCAGTTTACGGACCTAGTCCGCATAATTGCTACTATCATCTTTCAACTAAATTTTCTCTAGGAACATATCTAAACAGTAGAACTAAAGCGCGAGCCACGACATAATTTGCGAAGACCTTTTGACTATGTTCAGGATAATTAAGTTCATCTTATGAACTCCCACTCAGATAGACATCCCTCTAGTCATCTAAGTGATTACATGATCCGAGTCAACTAGGCCGTGTCCGATCATCACGTGAGACGGACTAGTCATCATCGGTGAACATCTTCATGTTGATCGTATCTACCATACGACTCATGCTCGACCTTTCGGTCCTCCGTGTTCCGAGGCCATGTCTGTACATGCTAGGCTCGTCAAGTCAACCTAAGTGTTCCGCATGTGTCCCGAGGCCATGTCTGTACATGCTAGGCTCGTCAACACCCATTGTATTCGAACGTTAGAATCTATCACACCCGATCATCACGTGGTGCTTCGAAACAACGAACCTTCGCAACGGTGCACAGTTAGGGGGAACACTTTCTTGAAATTTTAATGATGAATCATCTTATTTACTACCGTCGTTCTAAGCAAATAAGATGCAAAAACATGATAAACATCACATGCAATCAAAAAGTTACATCATATGGCCAATATCATTTTGCTCCTTTTGATCTCCATCTTCGGGGCTCCATGATCATCGTTGTCACCGGCATGACACCATGATCTCCATCATCATGATCTCCATCACCGTGTCTTCATGAAGTTGTCTCGCCAACTATTACTTCTACTACTACAGCTAACGGTTAGCAATAAAGTAAAGTAATTACATGACGTTTATATTGACACGCAGGTCATAAATAAATTAAGACAACTCCTATGGCTCCTGCCGGTTGTCATACTCATCGACATGCAAGTCGTGATTCCTATTACAAGAACATGATCATCTCATACATCACATATATCATTCATCACATCCTTTGGCCATATCACATCACAAAACACTTGCTGCAAAAACAAGTTAGACGTCCTCTAATTGTTGTTGCAAGTTTTTACGTGGCTGCTATAGATTTCTAGCAAGAACGTTTCTTACCTACGCCAAAACCACAACGTGAATTGCCAATTTCTATTTACCCTTCATAAGGACCCTGTTCATCGAATCCGATCCGACTAAAGTGGGAGAGACAGACACCCGCCAGCCACCTTATGCAACTAGTGCATGTCAGTCGGTGGAACCGGTCTCACGTAAGCGTACGTGTAAGGTTGGTCCGGGCCGCTTCATCCCACGATGCCGCCGAATCAAGATAAGACTAGTAACAGCAAGATAATTGACAATATTGACGCCCACAACTACTTTGTGTTCTACTCGTGCATAGTAACTACGCATAGACCTAGCTCATGATGCCACTGTTGGGGAACGTAGCAGAAATTCAAAATTTTCTACGCATCACCAAGATCAATCTATGGAGTAATCTAGCAACGAGGGAAGGAGAGTGCATCTACAAACCCTTGTAGATCGCTAAGCGGAAGCGTTCAAGTGAATGGGGTTGATGGAGTCGTACTCGTCGTGATCCAAATCACCGATGATCCTAGTGTCGAACGGACGGCACCTCCGTGTTCAACACACGTACAACCCGGTGACGTCTCCTACGCCTTGATCCAGCAAGGGGAGAAGGAGAGGATGGGGAAGACTCCATCCAGTAGCAGCACGACGGCATGGTGGTGGTGGAGGAGCGCGGGACTCCAGCAGGGCTTCGCCAAGCACTACGAGAGACGAGGAGGAAGAGGGGTAGGGCTGCGCCAACAGGGAGATTGAATCGTGTGTTGGGCTGCCCCTTTGCCTCCACTATATATAGGGGGAGAGGGAGGGCTGCGCCCCCACCTAGGGTTCCCACCCCAAGGGGTGCGGCAGCCCTAGATCCCATCTAGGGTGGCGGCCACAAGGGGGAGAGGGGGAGGCGCACCTAGGGTGGGCCTTAGGGCCCATCTGCCCTAGGGTTTGCCCCCTTCCCCTATCGGAGGCGCCTTGGGCCTTGGTGGGAGGCGCCCTAGCCCACCTAGGGGCTGGTCCCTTCCCACTATTGGCCCATGTAGGCCTCCGGGGCTGGTGGCCCCACCTGGTGGACCCCCGGACCCCTCCGGTGGTCCCGGTACACTACCGGTGATGACCGGAACACTTCCGGTGGCCAAAACCATACTTCCTATATATCAATCTTTACCTCCGGACCATTCCGGAACTCCTCGTGACGTCCGGGATCTCATCCGGGACTCCTAACAACATTCGGTAACCGTGTACATACTTTCCCTATAACCCTAGCGTCATCGAACCTTAAGTGTGTAGACCCTACGGGTTCGGGAGTCATGTAGACATGGCCGAGACAACTCTCCGGTCAATAACCAACAGCGGGATCTGGATACCCATGCTGGCTCCCACATGCTCCACGATGATCTCATCGGATGAACCACGATGTCAAGGACTTAATCAATCCCGTATACAATTCCCTTTGTCTATTGGTACGATACTTGCCCGAGATTCGATCGTCGGTATCCCGATACCTTGTTCAATCTCGTTACCGGCAAGTCTCTTTACTCGTTCCATAACACATCATCCCGTGATCAACTCCTTGATCACATTGTGCACATTATGATGATGTCCTAGCGAGTGGGCCCAGAGATACCTCTCCGTTTACACGGAGTGACAAATCCCAGTCTCGATTCGTGCCAACCCAACAGACACTTTCGGAGATACCTGTAGTGTACCTTTATAGCCACCCAGTTACGTTGTGACGTTTGGCACACCCAAAGCACTCCTACGGTATCCGGGAGTTGCACAATCTCATGGTCTAAGGAAATGATACTTGACATTAGAAAAGCTTTAGCATACGAATTACATGATCTTGTGCTAGGCTTAGGATTGGGTCTTGTCCATCACATCATTCTCCTAATGATGTGATTCCGTTATCAACGACATCCAATGTCCATGGTTAGGAAACCGTAACCATCTATTGATCAACGAGCTAGTCAACTAGAGGCTTACTAGGGACATGGTGTTGTCTATGTATCCACACATGTATCTGAGTTTCCTATCAATACAATTCTAGCATGGATAATAAACGATTATCATGAACAAGGAAATATAATAATAACCAATTTATTATTGCCTCTAGGGCATATTTCCAACAGTGTCCTGAAGGGTGCCCATCTTGTGGCGGACGAGTGTGCGAAGGATGTAATTTTTGAATGAACTTGCTCGTGTGATCCTTTATTATGAAAACTTGTTCATATGCGCTATGCAACGCTTGTTTGAATTTAAAATATTACCTTCTGTGTGGCTGTTTGTTAAATCTGAGAGATGGCGAGTTGTCGGCTTCTGCCCCCATGCCATGAGTGCTGGGGTGCTCGGGATAAATCTGAGCACTCTTTTTCCCATTGTTGGGTCCTTCAAGGGAGGTGCTCAGCACAACAAACAAGGCAATTGGACTATAATGCTTTATCACTCTCACTTAGCCATAGAAGTCTACAATTTTAAATTTTGGCGAAGCCCCTAGTATTCGGAAGGCCGAATTCGGGGCGCTATACATGCCTTAAGCCGGACAAAGCCGACTCCTCGCTCTAAGCGGCATAAGTCTTTAGGGACTCGAGACCTCTCAAACAACGACCAGCTCTCTCCTTATCATGACAGTCAGTTTTAGCTTTCTCTACTGAGGTGCTTAGCCCAGACGAACCGGGGCACAATCGCAGTAGTTCTCCCACTGCTACCTTAGCCGATATAGCGGAACATAAGGTACCAAAACATGGGAGCCGGGCAAACCCAACTATTGACCCAAGACATGATTCGGAGCTGATGCATATAATGCTATAAGTTCGGGGCGCTGCACTGTCAAAAGTGTCCGGACTTCTCATGCCGTAATGGGGTACGCTTAAGCCCCTGGCGTATGGGCCGTACTAGAGTGTACGGGTGCTGGATGTCATGAATGAACATATGTAAAAAAGAATAGAGAATGTGGTAATAGTCTAGTGCTATGCATTGTTTATTCAAAAAGGTGCGTCAAAGAAGAATGATACAAGTAGTGCGATAAGCAAAAAGTAGGACTATTTGACATGTCCCCTCCAAGGGCAACCTGAGGAATGGTATTTAAAGCAAGTATTTCACTCGTTATTAGAGACCACCTGGGAGTTCCGTGGTGCGACGTGGCTTTCTGCCTCCTTGGTTGTTGCATCGTGTGTCCAGCAATCGTACTGCCGGACGGGGTTTCCAGAGATTAAAGTCCTGAAAGAGATAAAAATAACGAAGCGGGAAGCCCCTAGTGCAGTTGAGCCGCGTCTTGGGGCGTGCCGTAGTCGTGCTCCCCTCCCCACCTGTGCCCATGGTATTTTCAATGCGTAATTATGTACGCGTGGCACGGATTTCGCCGTTTGGCTGGTACTGGGGTGGGGGCCGCATTGCTATGCGAGCTCGGAATGTGCCAGGCGGTCTTGTTGCCAATTACTCCGGGCGCGCTTGGAAGTGTCTGGGTCTTTAATCGCCAAACTGGTGGATTGCCTTAAGAGGTTGCTTTGCACTTCTGCTGCGAGGGCCACAATGTGCTCCTCTGTGCGGAGAGAGCGTTCCGTGTTTCCATTAACTGTGATGACCCCCAAGGTCCTGGCATCTTGAGCTTGAGATATGCATAGTGCGGTACTGCGTCGAATCTCGCAAATGCGGTTCGCCCGAGCAGTGCATGATAGCCGCTGCGGAACGGGACTATATCGAAGATTAAATCCTCGCTTCGGAAGTTAGCTGGGGATCCGAAGACCACTTCCAGTGTGACTGAGCCTGTGCAATGGGCCTCTACACATGGTATGACGCCTTTGAATGTCGTTTTTGTGGGTTTGATCCTTGAGGGGTCTATACCCATTTTGCGCACTGTGTCCTGATAAAGCAGGTTCAGGCTGCTGCTGCCGTCCATAAGGACTCGAGTGAGGTGAAATCCGTCGATGATTGGGTCTAGGACCAGTGCGGCGAATCTGCCATGACGGATACTAGTGGGATGGTCCCTGCGATCGAAGGTGATCGGACAGGAGGACCATGGGTTGAACTTTGGGGCGACCGGCTCCAACGCATATACATCCCTTAATGCACGTTTCCGCTCCCTCTTGGGGATATGGGTTGCGTATATCATGTTCACCGCCCACACTTGTGGGGGGAACCTCTTCTGCCCTCCGGTGTTCAGCTGCCGGGGCTCCTCGTCGTCGTTGCTATGTAGCCCCTTATCTTTTTTTCGGCGTTTAACTTGCCGGCCTGCTTGAACACCCAACCTTCCCTGTTGGTGTGGTTGGCTGGCTTGTCGGGGGTGCCATGTATTTGGCACGAGTGATCGAGTATATGGTCCAAACTGGACGGGCCTGGAGTGCTTCTTTTGAATGGCTTTTTCCGCTGACCGGGTTTAGAGCCTCTGAATCCGGCATTGACTGTCGTATCCTCGGTATTGTCGCTATTGACGCGGCGCTTATGTTCTGGTGTCACCGCTATTATCTCCTGTTCCGGTGTCACCGTTTTTGCTTTGGCTAGACTTAGAGCGGTGCCGCTGACGTCGGCGCTTGGGTTGCTTCTTGGAGGGGTCATCCTCCGCTATCTCGTCGCCATTGCCTTCTTTGGGTGTGTCACCATGTATATATCATATGATGAGGTGGCTGTCCAGTGCCCTGTGGGCAGTGGTTCCTCTTTGTCTCCCGCATCGTCGTCCATACCGTCGATGTCTTCGGAGTCGAAGTCGAGCATGTCGGTTAAATTGTCGACAGTGGCTACTAAGTGGGTGGTGGGTGGGCGGCGAATTTCTTCGTCATCCGCATCCCAATCCTGTCGAACATAGTTCAGCCAGGACTCTCCTGACAAGGAGAGAGACCTTAATGAGTTCAGTATGTTGCCGAAGGGCGAGTGCTGAAAGATATCCGCGGAGGTGAACTCCATGATCGGCGCCCAGTCGGATTCGATAGGCACGGGCGCAGGCGGTTCGGAGTCCGTGGCCGGCGAAGAATCCGGTAGTTCGGCGTCACGGATCTCGTGAAGGGTAAGGTCGATACTCGGCTCAATTGCCACTAAGAATACGGCCTCCGTGGCGGGGTCTATCCACCCGTCCCTGGATGGCGCAATTGGCTCCGAATTGAGGGTCGGAGCGGTTGCCGGTGCGGTCTCCTGAACACTGTCTGATGGTAGAGCTAAATCATGCTCATCGTGACCGTGCGGCGCACTTGGCAGGGGCCCGAATCCGTCGAAAATCAAGTCTCCGCGGATGTCGGCCGTGTAGTTCAAGCTTCCAAACCTGATCTGGTGGCCAGGGGCGTAACTCTCGATCTGCTCCAGATGGCCAAGCGAGTTGGCCCGCAGTGCGAAGCCGCCGAATACAAAGATCTGTCTGGGGAGAAAAGTCTCACCCTGGACTGCATCGCTACCAATGATCGAAGGAGCCATCAAGCCTAACGGTGACGACACAGAGGAACTCTCAATGAAAGCACCAATGTCGGTGTCAAAACCGGCGGATCTCGGGTAGGGGGTCCCGAACTGTGCGTCTAAGGCGGATGGTAACAGGAGGCAGGGGACACGATGTTTTACCCAGGTTCGGGCCCTCTTGATGGAGGTAAAACCCTACGTCCTGCTTGATTATTCTTGATAATATGAGTAGTACAAGAGTAGATCTACCACGAGATCAGAGAGGCTAAACCCTAGAAGCTAGCCTATGGTATGATTGTATATTGTCCTACGGACTAAAACCCTCCGGTTTATATAGACACCGGAGGGGGCTAGGGTTACACAGAGTCGGTTACAAGGAAGGAGATCTACATATCCGTATTGCCAAGCTTGCCTTCCACGCCAAGGAGAGTCCCATCCGGACACGGGACGAAGTCTTCAATCTTGTATCTTCATGGTCCAACAGTCCGGCCAACGGATATAGTCCGGCTGTCCGGAGACCCCCTAATCCAGGACTCCCTCACATGTTATTCGGAATGAGTTCATTAACAAGACTTGATCAACCTTGTTAGTGGATTCCTTTTGATGATCATGAGATGGATGAAGTTAGAAAACACAACTCTCTATACCCTCCTTTTACTTTCTGTTATTTATATTAAATAAAATAAAAATAGTATTTTCTATCTGTTATCTGAATTATCCGTGCAATATAAAAATACCCTGAAAATAAAAGTTCTCCAAATGCCCTGAAATTTAAATATTATTTTTTTCTGGAATATTTGAGAATATTTGGCAGTGAGAACACAGCAGGGGGAGCTGGCACCTGGCCACGAGGGTCAGGGGCGCGCCCTACCCCCTGGGTGCGCCCCCTGCCTCATGGGCCCATGGTGGACCTCCTCCACCTATTCCTGCACCCACACACTCATTCTTCCCACAAACACGATTATCCAGTTCAAAGCCGAGTCCAAGCTCATTTTGCTGCCATTTTCGATCTCCTTGCTCAAAGCACCTCTCACAAAATTGCTTGGGGGGATTGTTCCTTGGTATGTGACTCCTCATTGGTCCAATTAGTTTTTGTTCTAGTGCTTTATTCATTGCATATTTTTGCTGCTTAGGTGACCCTGTTCTTGAGCTTGCACGTCAAATTTATGTGGTCCCAAGTAGTTTTGATGCATGATATAGGCTCTAGGCACTTGTAGGAGTAGTTGCTATCAATTTTGTTGAGTTTGGTTTACTTTTATTTGAAGTTACTAAAAATTTCAGAATTTTTCAGAAAATAATGAAGAGATTTTTGAGGGGCTCATCGAGCCGAAGCTCAAAGGAAAAGCAAAATGAAGAAGCACAGAAGCCCAAATATAATCTGCCTCGCACCGCGGAGGTTCGGCCGTGTGAATGGCCCTCCGATGATTCCTTGAGAGCAACCGGGATTTATGAGGATTTTTATGAATTGGTTAAGAATGTAGGCCTCACTGACTTCCTCCGCGACCAACGCGAATAGTATCTCTTACTCACCAATACTTTTGTGCAAAACTTCTACTATTATCCTAGGGAATCACCTCCTTCAGTAGAGTTTCATTTATATGATGTGGTTAAGAAGATGTCACTATATGAATTTTGCAGGGTTTGCAAAATACCTTTCGAGGGTAGCTTAGAGGAACCACATTGTAAGGATGTGGATGGGTTTGTTGACACTATCACTGTAGGGGAAACTAGGAAGGTTTCCGATGCAAGAATCACTAGCATACATTTTCCTGTTTTACGCTACTTTGCAATATTTGCTAGTCGTTGCTTAATTGGTTGCGGAAACTGTGGAAACCTTAGTGTTCCTGATATTTTTATTTTGTTCCATGGTTTATTCCATGATGATTCTGTTAGTATGGGCGGTATTATTGCTAAACGGTTAAGTTTGAACCGTACAAAAGGACCCATCTTTGGTGGTATCTATGCTTCACGCCTTGCTGCACACTATAACATACCTATTAGGCACTATGAAAAAGAAGAAAAAATGCTGCCTACTGTTTATTTAGATTATAAGAGTATGGTAGCGCATGATTTTATTATAAAGAATAGGGAAGGGGAGCTGAAATACAAATTGTTCTTTGATAAACGTCATCCTGAGACTATCACCTTGCCTGCTCCTTCCTTGTTTGATTTATCTACAGGCCAGTACCTCGTCTCGCCGGAGGACATTCACGCTTACCGGAACCCTACATCAGCCACAGAGCCAGAACCGGAACCACAATTTGATCCTCCACGACAGTCTAATTACCTGTGGGATCCGAAGATGATTGCCAACCAGTGGCAATCAGAGTCTTCTTCATCACAGTACGACCCCAAATATTACTATGGATATCCGCCAGGCCAGCCGTGGCCATAGACCAACTTAGGCCAAAAGCCTAAGCTTGGGGGAGTACGTATTTCTCACTGACATTACATTTATGTTCACACACTCATTGCTAGATGTCGGTGCTCATACTTTTTCATTGTAATATCCATGATAGTTTATTTTCCTTTTTATGCTTTCTTCTTGTGTGTTTAACAAACCTTAAGAAAAACAAAAAAAATTAGTTGTAGCCTTTAGCTAGTTTTAATTTCCATGCTTGTAGTAGTAATTAAAAAGAAAAACCAAAAAGATTTCCTGTTCTTGTTTTGCTTGTTGGGAGCTTTCCCGTGTAAATAGTTCTATTTCTTTTCTTTGGGGGTCGATAGGAGAAGACCATGATTAAATTTGTTGAATTGGCTCTTATATGCATTATTATTGATCTGACAAAAGAGCCCATATTGCCTTGTCTTCTCCTGTTTATTGAATGCTTGCAGATTCCAGCTTAGTCCAATGCACGCGCACTATTATTATTATTCACATCTGTAGCGACCCGACCTCAGACGGTCAAGTCTCTATGCTTAAGTGTCATCCCTAGATCGATATGCTGACACACACAGTACTCGAGGATTTATAACAGAGGTAAATCACATGTAAAAGGTAACGTAAATACTATTACCTCAATCCAAAATAGCAGAAGTAATAAGGTTGTGGATTCCCATCAACACCAACGGCAAAGATGAGTGCAGAAATCGTAACCCTAATGTATCACTTGTCGTAAGATATCCCGCAACATGAGATGTTGCAGCCACAAAGGGTCAGTATAGGCAAATTCACACCATAGAGAAAGATGAACAAAGGCTATCACTACATGCAAATATGGCTGGTGGAAAAATCTCTATGGTTATATGGTTTTTGTGAAAAAGCTAATTTTTCCCTATTGCAAAGGAATAAATTTTATTTATCTATCATGGTGGTTGTTAAACATTGAGAATGGTTGACAACATTCTCAATCCCAATTAAGTAACATCATTAAACCCAACAAAATTAATTTAAAGTAACATGATGAGATTCACATGATAATCCAAGTACTAGATACTCAAGATGTCCATAACCGGGGACACGGCTAATCATGATTAGTTTATACACTCTACAGAGGTTTGCGCACTTTTCCTCACAAGACTCGATCTCCTCCGTTGGGATTCTCGCACTGCATGGTGTTTGAGAAACGGATGACCGAGACATAGTCTTTCAGAAGCGCTAGCACCTTACGACCGGGTAGACCGTTACACCTACTTTCCCCTACATCTACTAGTCTACCACTGTAAGAGTTAGCATAACTTAGTCAACTATGCTAGAGCCTATAGTAGCTTGTGGCTGCACACGGAAGTTTCTAGTATGAATAATCTCATGATCCCTTTGAGCCTGGGTGGCGGTCCATAAAAAACAGGCAATCCTGGAATACCCAGGTGCCTAGACAGGCAATCGCTGGAATACCCAGGTGCCTCAATCCACCCAGATGTGTGTTAAAGTTGCCACCTTAAGTAAACCATTAATTAACAATCTCACATCTGTCATGAAATCCTCTCAAACCCAATCCACGTCTACGAGCATAGCATAGCATAACATAGCAGTATAAGCATAATGTAATAGTAACTCTCAAGGTTTGAATGCAGGGCAATAGGTTCCTACCTCATCAACTACTTCCCAATACCCACATGTTATCAATCCTACTCATGCAATGTTTGAGGGTTGAAACTAATGCATAAAAACTGGGTATGAAAAGGGATATGATCAAAGTGTGAACTTGCCTGCAATGTTGCTGAAGATGATTCGCACTCAAAACTCCTGATAGTTCTACTCGTCACACTCCGGTCAATCTATCGTAAGCAAGCAATAGTAACCACACATAAGCAATCACTCAAAAAAATCAGTAAGAACGAAGAAGACAATTCGGAAAACGTCAAAACCAAGAAAATAACTCTTGCAACATAAAACAATTTCTAACAGTACCAAAATTATATGAATTTGGCCTTATCAGAAAGTTTAGGTCCAGAGCTTCGATTTGCAAAAAGAATCAACTCAAACGGAGTTATAAAACTCAAGTTATGATCAAAAGAAGTTTGAATATAAATCTGAACAAAATTCGAAATTTAAAAATTTCAAAAAGTTGATGTGACAGGTTCACTGGATAGGTAAAAACAAGACGAAGCCATAGGCGTTGGTTTCATCTAATTTGGATGAACGAGTAAAAAGTTATGGCTATTTGAAAAATCAGGGCCAAGCTGTTTTACGAAAGAAAAATAGCTACGGCTAGGGTCTAATATATAAATACGTAGACTAATTGATAATCTAATTATTTTATCGTATTAGTCTAGAAATAATAAACTATTGAAGTATAAAGAAAGATACCTTTATAAGGCGGAGAAAAGATGACTTTGGAGAAAGAAAACAATTTCCAAAAGTCGCGCCGGAGAGGAGAAAAATATTTTTCTAGTCAAACCAAAATATTGATTTAACCCGAATCAGATGATTTTTGAAGGCTCTATGGGTCTATATTTATTGGTGGAAAAGAGACTTAGAGATCAAAGGCTAGGCAATGTGGGACTAAATGTAGATGAAAAGAAAAGAAACAGAGAAGAAAAGAGGCGGTTTGCATGGGCCTAAAGGCCTTCGGCCGGCCCCGCGCGCATGCTGCGGCTCCAGCTTTTTTTTAAAACAAAATTCGGCCTAAGAAAAAAAAAGAAAAGGCTGGCTGGGCCTGGCCCATGTAGGAAAAAAAAGAACAGACACCCGCTGGTACTATGATGCGCACGTGTGCAACATTTAGGGACGGGCCGCACGTACAGTTTTTTTAAATAGAAACAGAAGGATAACCTGAATAAAGAAAAATAAAATAAAAATTTTATACAGAAATATTATATATCAAAAGTTTCAGAAAAATATTTTCTACAATATGAACATTTTTGTAGCACCAAATAAAATCTACAAAAATTCAAATAAAGCAAAGGGTGCTATTGATGCAATAAAACCTCATAAAAATCATTTTAAAAATACCAAAATTAATTCAAATTTATTTCTCTCCAATTTTCTGATGTAGGGAAACATGTTACCCTAATTTCCATATATTTTATTTTTTGAGAAAAATAATTTGAATAAAACTCAAATAACTCCAAATTGAAAATAAATTCAAAAGAACTTTGAATTTAATTCTTTGAAACTCCCAACTCATATTTCATATGTTTTGAAGAAGTCATTTTATGTTCGCTCGTGAAAATCATTGAGTTGCATAAAGTTCCTGGGTTGGAAATATTTTCCAAATGAAATTCAAATATTTTCAACACCCCTTGTCATTTAAATAAATGGAAGAAGTCATGTCATCTTCTCTCCACGGTTTGTGGTGAAAAGAATTTGAATTCACGGAGATCATGAATGAAAAATGAAAGTTTGGGAAAGTCCTTTTATTCCCTCTCATTTAACTTTCAAAAAGGTTTCGAATTTCACTCAATTTCACTCAATCAATCAAACAGTCAATCAAATCTATCTATTTATTATAACATTCCAAAATTTAGAATTTTGGGATGTTACAACATCGTTCGGTCGTGCAAGTGAAAGGCAATTATGACGATATATGATGGACAGACTGAGATGAGAAAAGCAGGTATGAACTCGACCTCTCTTGTTTTTGTAAATACGATTAGTTCATCGTTCCTGATTCAGCCTATTATGAATAAACATGTTTGCAATGTGGAAGTGCAACTATCCCACAATGTGAAAGTGCAACTATCCCTAGGTGGTTTTGGTAATTCCTAACAACATATAGCTCATTGAGCTAATGCTATTTCAAGATTAATATCTTAGGAAAGCTCAATGATTGGCATGGCATGGATGAGAAAAGTGGACCCCTCAAAATGCTAAGGACAAAGGATTGGCTCAAGCTCAAAGCTCAAGACTCTACATTTTCCATTTTAGTGATCCAAGATCACATTGAGTCTATAGGAAAAGCCAATACTATCAAGGAGGGATGAGGTGTTGCTTAATGAGGTTCTTGCTCAAAATGCTTAGTGATATGCTCCAAAACCCTCAACTACTTTCTCACATCCACATTTGACCTAAACCAAAAGTCAAACTCGGCCCCACCGATTCTTCCTATCCGACGCCACCGAGTTTCAAATGTCATAGCCACTGCCACAAACCCTAGGAAAATCGTTCTCACCGATAGGGATTCGGTCTCACCAAGATGGGGTTGTAATCTCTCTGTTTCCCTTCGTAACATTTCGGTCTCACCGAGATGAGCGATCGGTCCCACCGAGGTTGCAATGTAAACTCTTTGTTTTCCCTTCGTAACATTTCGGTCTCACCGAAATGAGCGATCGATCCCACCGAGTTTACCTGACCAACTCTCTGGTTAGCTTATTACCAAAATCAGTCCCACCGAGTTTGTGTAATAGGTCTCACCGAGATTACGTTATGCCCTAACCCTAATCATATCGGTCCTACTGAGTTGCATGTCGGTCCCACCAAAAACCCTAACGGTCACTAGCTTCTAAATCGGTCCGACCGAGTTTAACCATTCGGTCCCACCGAGTTTGGGAAGTTGTGTGTAACGGTTAGATTTTGTGTGGAGGCTATATATACCCGTCCACCACCTCTTCATTCGGCGAGAGAGCCATCAGAACGAACCTACACTTCCAACTTACTCTTTCTGAGAGAGAACCACATACACTTGTGTTGAGACCTAGATATTCCATTCCTACCATATGAATCTTGATCTCTAGCCTTCCCCAAGTTGCTTTCCACTCAAATCTTCTTTCCACCAAATCCAAATCCTGTGAGAGAGAGTTGAGTGTTGGGGAGACTATCATTTGAAGCACAAGAGCAAGGAGTTCATCATCAACACACCATTTGTTACTTCTTGGAGAGTGCTGTCTCCTAGATTGGCTAGGTGTCACTTGGGAGCCTCCGACAAGATTGTGGAGTTGAACCAAGGAGTTTGTAAGGGCAAGGAGATCGCCTACTTCGTGAAGATCTACTGCTAGTGAGGCAAGTCCTTCGTGGGCGATGGCCATGGTGGGATAGACAAGGTTGCTTCTTCATGGACCCTTCATGGGTGGAGCCCTCCGTGGACTCGCGCAACCGTTACCCTTCGTGGGTTGAAGTCTCCATCAACGTGGATGTGCAATAGCACCACCTATCGGAACCACGACAAAACATCCGTGTCTCCAATTGCGTTTGAATCCTCCAAACCCTTCCCTTTACATTCTTGCAAGTTGCATGCTTTACTTTCCACCGCTCATATACTCTTTGCATGCTTGCTTGAATTTTGTTAAGATTTCTTGACTTGTCCAAAGTTGCTAAAATCTGCCAAGAACTAAAATTGGGAAAAGGCTAGATTTTTATTTGGTCAAGTAGTCTAATCACCCCCCCTCTAGACATACTTTCGATCCTACAAGTGGTATCAGATCTTTGGTCTTCATTTGCTTTGATTTCTATAGCTTTTGGTGGTCATAGCCTTGGTTTCACAACCTAGGAGAGTATGGCGTCTAGCGAGGGAAATTACCACCGTAGAGGTCCTTACTTTGATGGTACTAATTTTTCTAGTTGGAAGCATAAGATGAAAATGCATATTCTTGGACATAACCCCGCCCGTTTGGGCTATTGTGTGTATTGGCTTGCAAGGTGAATTCTTTGATGGGAGAGAACCGAACCATGAAGCTACCACGGAAGAGTTGAAGATGCTACAATACAATGCTCAAGCTTGTGATATCCTCTTCAATGGATTGTGCCCCAAAGAATTCAACAAAATCAGCCGTCTTGAGAATGCAAAGGAAATTTGGGATACTTTGATTGATATGCACGAAGGTACCGACTCCGTCAAGGAATCCAAGTTGGATGTGCTTCAAAGTCAACTTGACAAGTTCAAAATGAAGGATGGTGAAGGTGTCGCTGAAATGTACTCTAGGCTTGCTCTTATCACAAATGATATTGCCGGCTTAGGAAGTGAAGAGATGACCGACAAATTCATCATCAAGAAGATCCTAAGAGCCTTGGATGGAAAATATGATACCGTATGCACATTGATCCAAATGATGCCAAATTACAAAGATCTCAAGCCAACGGAAGTCATTGGAAGAATTGTTGCTCATGAGATGTCACTCAAGGATAAGGAGGAGCTCCATAACAAGTCAAGTCTAGTAACAAGAACAAGAAGGATTCTTCCTCTAGTAGTAACAATAATCATGCTAAATACAATATTGTTCTTTCTAGTAGTTCTCTTGATTCCACTAATGATTCTCTTAGCCAAGTTACACTTGAGCAAGAAAATAGCTTATTGAAGGGAATCATAGAGAAAGGTGTTTACAAGAGCCTTGCTGGGAGTAAGCAATTCGAGGAAATTGTACGCAAGCAAGGAAGGCACTCGAAGAATAAAGGTATTGGTTTTGAACGAAAGTTCAATGCCAATGGAGTTGAGTGGGAAGAAGATCAATACCCCAAGACAAAGTTTGTTCCTCAACAAGAGAAGTATGATCCTACTTCTTTCAAAGGGACACAAGCTCAAGATGATCTTCCACCACAAGACCACAAGGGAAAGGCAAGGACAAGCTTCAAGAGGAAATTGATGCATTTGAAGAAGCTCCTAAGGCCTTGGTCAAGTGGGTTCCCAAGACTACATCAAGTTCCACTTCATCAAGTACAACTACAACTCCAAGGATTCCCATCAAGATGATGTGGATCCCAAAGAAGAAGAACTAGCGAGTTCTTGAGGGTGACTCTACCAACATACTTCACTTTTATCATTTTGGCAAGAACAAGTGCAATCAACCTCCACATATTGCACTAGTTCAAGGAGTCACAAACCCTCTTGTTGGTAAGACAAGGGACAAGGTAACCTAATGCTCTCATAGACATCATCTTGTGTGCGCATCACTCTATGTCTATGGATATCCTTGTTTGTTCCTTGTGGGACTAACCCGTGTAGGTATTGAAAGTGCAACTCACTTCAAAGGATAGCTCCGAATGATCTACATCAACTTAGAGCATCCACATCTTCAACACCTACATGAAGTCATCATGAACAAAACCCAAGGTTAGTTCATCCCTCTTAGGGGGGATCTCACATCTAGGGGGAGCTTTACTCTAAGAATTGAGCTAAAGCAACTCTAATGGTGTGAACACAACAATGCTTTATGTAAAAGTGGTAACCCCACTTGTGCTTAAACGATGAGTATGACCTATGATCAAATGTTCTCATTTGACTCCTAAGTCAATATACTCATATATAGATGACCTAGTCATCGCTAATTGCTTGATAGATGCTAGAATTTTTTGTGCATGCTTTGCCACATATTTCATTTGTCATTTTATTGTATGAGCAAGTTGGTTGCATAATTTACTCATTCGAGGACATCCACTTGTTGTTTTGATTGGTTGGTTTATTTTTCTCTTGCCAAGTGGATGGACAAGAATGCCTAAGAACCTTCTCTAGCTATCTGTGCTCTTCTCGTCTCAAACTCTATTCATGCTACATCACAAAGTTTGATCAAGTCAGATTCGAACCACTCTGTGTGAGGAGCACTCGGAGTCCCCGATTCTTCATAGACTTAAACTTCCAAAACTTCTTTGTGCGTTTTGGTCTGACCGATTCATCCATTTTGGTCATATCGAGATCACTAAGTCGATCTAGGTTTTTAATCTCGGTGCAACCGATTTGAACTTTTCGGTCACACCGAGTTGCAGTAACTGCTTGCAGTTATGCATCTCGGTGCCAACGAGTTATTCCACTCGGTCACACCGACAGGGTCAGGCTATATATACCCACGGGTATACCTGGCCATGGGAAGCCCGGCCTGGCCAGCCCGGCCCAGCCCGACCCAAAAAAGCCCGACCCGGCCCGACCCGACGCTGCTCCCGGGCCGGGCTCGGGCCTATAATTTGAGCCCGATGGCCGGGCCAGGCCGGGCCCGGGCCCATCGTTTTTGCACTTTCTTGAAGGTCGGGCCGGGCCGGCCCGAAGCTCGACGGGCTTTTACGTGTTCGGGCCGGGCTCAGGCCCAGAAAACAGGCCCGATGGCCGGGCTGGGCAGGGCGCGGGCCTGGGTTTTTTGTGTCGGGCTTGGCTAGGCCCGGCCCGAAGCCCGGCCCGGCCCGAGGTATGGCCAGGTATACCCATGGGCCAAAATTTGGAAAACTTTCCAAACCTCTTCGCCCGCGCTCAGCCTGCTCTGCCCCCCTGGGTCTCCGGATCGTTCTCCTCGTCGCCAGCCGCCTCCAGTCGCTGGTCTCCGCCGCCGTCAACAGGATCATCTCCGCCGTTGCCGTCGTAGCAAGTCCATCGCCGAACTAGGGTATGGACTTGATCTTTGTGCTGATTCTCACTCTGATTCCCCAGCACATTGTTTTGCCATGTATCTTGCCACGATTGAGATCACTCTATCCAATGAAAACACTCCGTAGTTTAGCTGTGGATTGAAAATTTAGGGTTAGGTTTCCACCGAAACCATCTCAGACCGACCAAGTTGTTGGAATCAGTTCCACCGATTTGGCTTAGGCCATTGCACATGTGATTCTCGGTCTGACCGAGAATTGCAAATCGGTGTGACCGAGTTCAAGTCTTTGTGAAACCCTAGCAGTCTCGGTGCCACCGAACTGTGACTCGGTCTGACCGAGTTCACTAGTTTAGGTTCCAACAGCTGCTTCGGTATCACCGAGATTTCAAATCGATAGATCCGAAATGCTTTGTATGGAAAAATAAAACTAAGTTTTTGATTCATTATTTTGCAAAAAAACTCTGCACTTCGTGATACTCATCCACTCTACCTCATCTATAATCTATTCACAGGGTCTGCTGTCAATGTTTGCATCATGTCAGATCAGAGTGACAGTCAGAACAAGTCTGAGGAGCAAGTGAACTTGAGTGAGGGCACTAGTCCCTCCAGTAGCTTAGATGATGGAAGCAGGAGCACACCCAGTAACTTGCCTAAGGCAGCCACCAGGACCAGAAAGAAGAAAACCTTAGATTTAGAGGATGAGGACTATGTGGCTGCTGAGGAAGAAGCCACCTCAAAGAGGAAAGTCCTGAAAAAGTAATATGGCACAGCTGCTGCCACTAAGCCAGGGATGAAGCAAAAGGTTCCTGCCAAGAGAGCTCCCATGTCAAAAGCCAGAACATCCACTCAAGAAACTTTGGGATCTACACCCAAAGAGCAGGTTGTGGCAGGAAAGAAAAGAAAGGAAAGGGTCAAGAAGACCACTGCCAGAGTGCTTGGGAGATCCTCAATAATGAAAGACTCTGAAGAAGAGGAAGAGGAAGAGGATGCAGCACCAGCACCCAAAGCTCAAAAGCTTATGGGAGATGCTATAAGGGCAGGGGTTGTTCCATCTAAGCCTAAGACTGCTGCTCCAGCTGCTCCAAAACCCAAAACTGCATCCAAGAGGAGCACCAGGAACATCCCAGCAGCAGAGAAGAACAAGGCCCCAGTGCCTGAAGCTGCAATGGAAGAAGAAGATGATGAGTCACATGTCTTGAGGAAGTTGAAGCCAAAAATTCCAGATCACAATGATGCTCATCTAGTAGCTGAGAACATGAAGATAAGGAAGGATTCAGGATTGAGGTTATGGAGAGAGTCAGATCCATATGCCACCAGAAGGAGAACTGATGTGGACTACAGGTTCCATACCAAGGAACAACATGACTTCTATGAGACTATCTTACTTGACAAGAAGCCCGTAGTGTGTGACATGAGATGGGTCGATTGGACATTCATTGAGGAAAATGAGGATCACTTCCCTGGTGTATATGACAGCTTCAAGGCTTGTGGAGTTGATGAGTTTGTGGCTCAGAAGCTCACAAAGTGGAATGATGAGCTCATCATGCAGTTCTACTCCACAGCTCATTTCCACCCAGATGGAAGGATTGTCTGGATGTCTGAAGGCACTAGGTACCAGTCAATAGTTGCAGAATGGGCTCAGTTGATCAATGCCCCAGAAGAACAAGAATATGACTTGGATGTCTATGCCAAGAAGAAGAAGGATCACAACACCATGGCACACATGTACAAAGAGATCCCAGATGCTGTTCTTGAGACACACAAGTTTGGATCAGTACATTACCTTCTGTCAGGCTTGCCAACAATCAACTGGATCCTCAGGCACACTCTTTTGCCAAAGTCAGGTGATCACAAGATGATAAGAGGTCACTCCATCAACTTGCTGCACATTTTTTCTGTTCCACAGAAGTTCAAGGTCATGAGCCTAATTGTGGAAACCATAAAGAGGACAGCTGCAGATCAGAAGATGAGTTGTGGGTATATATGCCACAGAGATCCAGGAGCTAATCAACTCCAAGATGGGCACTGGCACATATCTGCTGGACAAGGAGCACCTGCCCATCTACCCAGACTTTGAGGACAACACTGTGGTGATGGATGAAAATGAACCATCTTCTGTGCAAGCACAAGCCAAGAAGGAGAAGGCAAGGGCTGAAAAGGCTGCAAAGATGCCAACCACTGAAGAGGCATCTCAGTATCTTCTGAAGAGCAAGCAAGATCAGCTTGGCTACTTGATTGCCTCCACTCTGAGGATTGAGAAGGGACTGGCCACCCCGACTCAAAACCAGGAGAGCTTGGAGAGGATCGTGGAGCAGAAGTTCTATGACTTAGATGTGAAGGTCATTGAGATCCAGTCAGTCATTGAGAAACTTCAGGATGAAGTGCAGGATAAGAAGGCAAAGTCTACCACTGATGCTTTTGCTAGAGTGCCCAAAGGTCAGAGGTCTGCTGCAGCACCTGTTCCAGACACCAGAGCAACTTCATCTGCACCAGCTACAGCTTTAGTGCCACCAGCTCCAGCACCTACTCCACCAGATCCATCTACATCGACCGACGCATTCGTCCTTGGAGTTCTGTCTACACCACCACCTGAAGACCAAGCCTGAGTGACGATTTAGCACTATGCATTTTTATGAACTTTTTGGTAACTTGTTGCCAAAGGGGGAGAAAATGTATAGATCATAGGCTTCGAGAGATAGTGTTGCTTTTGTTCTCTCTTGCGTTTCTCCTTGGTGGTTGAACTTTGTTTATTTTCTTGGTTGAGATACTTTATACTTTATGCTCTGTGCTTGCTTGGATGATCACGTGTTTGATCATATGCTACCTTAATGCTTGTTGGATGACATTATCCTTTTATATTCCATATGATCGCTCACTTTGCTTGGTGATGAGTGCATGTATTTTAATTATTATCATTTTGAGCGCTCCACCAAGATGTATGTGACATGGAAGAGTAACCCATGATCCTAACTCTTTGTGCATTTGCAGTCCAAAGCAAATCTTAAACTATGCACAAATTTAGGGGGAGCTCTTGCTTTTCACATACTTCTCAAAGCGACAATGTTTTTCACTCTTATTATCATTTGTCGAATCTTTGATCTATATGTTGTCATCAATTACAAAAAAGGGGGAGATTGAAAGTGCAACTATCCCTAGGTGGTTTTGGTAATTCCTAACAACATATAGCTCATTGAGCTAATGCTATTTCAAGATTAATATCTCAGGAAAGCTCAATGATTGGCATGGCATGGATGAGAAAAGTGGACCCCTCAAAATGCTAAGGACAAAGGATTGGCTCAAGCTCAAAGCTCAAGACTCTACATTTTCCATTTTAGTGATCCAAGATCACATTGAGTCTATAGGAAAAGCCAATACTATCAAGGAGGGATGAGGTGTTGCTTAATGAGGTTCTTGCTCAAAATGCTTAGTGATATGCTCCAAAACCCTCAACTACTTTCTCACATCCACATTTGACCTAAACCAAAAGTCAAACTCGGCCCCACCGATTCTTCCTATCCGGCGCCACCGAGTTTCAAATGTCATAGCCACTGCCACAAACCCTAGGCAAATCGGTCTCACCGATAGGGATTCGGTCTCACCGAGATGGGGTTGTAATCTCTCTGTTTCCCTTCGTAACATTTCGGTCTCACCGAGATGAGCGATCGGTCCCACCGAGGTTGCAATGTAAACTCTTTGTTTTCCCTTCGTAACATTTCGGTCTCACCGAAATGAGCGATCGATCCCACCGAGTTTACCTAACCAACTCTCTGGTTAGCTTATTACCAAAATCAGTCCCACCGAGTTTGTGTAATAGGTCTCACCGAGATTACGTTATGACCTAACCCTAATCATATCGGTCCTACTGAGTTGCATGTCGGTCCCACCAAAAACCCTAACGGTCACTAGCTTCTAAATCGGTCCGACCGAGTTTAACCATTCGGTCCCACCGAGTTTGGGAAGTTGTGTGTAACGGTTAGATTTTGTGTGGAGGCTATATATACCCGTCCACCACCTCTTCATTCGGCGAGAGAGCCATCAGAACGAACCTACACTTCCAACTTACTCTTTCTGAGAGAGAACCACATACACTTGTGTTGAGACCTAGATATTCCATTCCTACCATATGAATCTTGATCTCTAGCCTTCCCCAAGTTGCTTTCCACTCAAATCTTATTTCCACCAAATCCAAATCCTATGAGAGAGAGTTGAGTGTTGGGGAGACTATCATTTGAAGCACAAGAGCAAGGAGTTCATCATCAACACACCATTTATTACTTCTTGGAGAGTGGTGTCTCCTAGATTGGCTAGGTGTCACTTGGGAGTCTCCGACAAGATTGTGGAGTTGAACCAAGGAGTTTGTAAGGGCAAGGAGATTGCCTACTTCATGAAGATCTACTGCTAGTGAGGCAAGTCCTTCGTGGGCGATGGCCATGGTGGGATAGACAAGGTTGCTTCTTTGTGGACCCTTCATGGGTGGAGCCCTCCGTGGACTCGCGCAACCGTTACCCTTCGTGGGTTGAAGTCTCCATCAACGTGGATGTACGATAGCACCACCTATCGGAACCACGACAAAACATCCGTGTCTCCAATTGCGTTTGAATCCTCCAAACCCTTCCCTTTACATTCTTGCAAGTTGCATGCTTTACTTTCCACTGCTCATATACTCTTTGCATGCTTTCTTGAATTGTGTTAAGATTGCTTGACTTGTCCAAAGTTGCTAAAATCTGCCAAGAACTAAAATTGGGAAAAGGCTAGATTTTTATTTGGTCAAGTAGTCTAATCACCCCCTCTAGACATACTTTGATCCTACACAATGACAACTAGAGATCATAGTTTCTTGCGCCATGCTTATTTAGCTAGGAGCTTATAATGGTTTACCTTGCGTGCCAACATGCTATTAAAATGGTTGTGATGTGGTATGATAGGGTGGTATCCTCCTCGGAATGATTTAAGTGACTTGACTTGGCACATGTTCACGCATGTAGTTGAAACAAAATCAACACAGCCTTCACGATATTTATGTTCATGGTGGATTATATCCTACTAATGCTTGCATTTGGTGTTGATTAATTTTAATGCATGTTCATGACTGTTGTCGCTCTCTAGTTGGTCACTTCCCAGTCTTTTTCTAGCCTTCACCTGTACTAAGCGGGAATATTGCTTGTGCATCCAATCCCATAAACCCCAAAGTTGTTCCATATGAGTCCACCATACCTACCTATATATGGTATCTACCTGCCGTTCCATGTAAATTTGTATGTGCCAAACTCTAAACCTTCAAATAAATCCTGTTTGTATGCTCGAACATCTCATGTATCAACTAGGGCTGTCCGTATCTTCCATGTTAGGTGGGTTATTCTCAAGAGGAGTGGACTCCGCTCCTCACTCACGAAAAAATGGCTGGTCACCGGGATGCCCAATCCCATGCTTTATGCAAATCAAATCAAAATAATTGCAAACAAAACTCCCCCTGGGACTCTTGTTAGTTGGAGGCACTCATTGTTTCGAGCAAGCCATGGATTGATGCTTGTTGGTGGAGGGGGAGTATAAACTTTACCATTCTGTTTGGGAACCGCCTATAATGTGTGTAGCATGGAAGATATCGCCATCTCTTGGTTGTTATGTTGACAATGAAAGTATACCGCTCAAAATATTATTCATCTCTATTTCAAAACCGAGCTGTGGCACCTCTACAAATCCATGCTTCCCTCTGCGAAGGGCCCATCTATTTACTTCCATGTTGAGTCATCATCCTCTTATTAAAAAGCACCAGTTGGAGAGCACCACTGTCATTTGCATTCATTATTGCTAGTTTACATTGAGTATGACTTGAGTGGATCTCTTTTACCATGAATCACAATGTCTAGTCAGTCCTTGATCTTTAAAGGTGCTCTGCATTTATGTTTTGCGGTCTCAGAAAGGGCTAGCGAGATACCATCTTGTTATATCATATTATGATTGTTTTGAGAAAGTGTTGTCATCCGAGATTTATTATTATTGCTCACTAGTTGATTATGCCATTGATATGAGTAAACATGAGACCTATGTGTTATTGTGAATATGGTTAGTTCATAATCTTTGCTGAAAACTTGAATGTTGGCTTTACATATTTACAACAACAAGAGCAAACAGAGTTTGTAAAAGTTTTTCTTTATCACTTTCAGTTTGTCAACTGAATTGCTTGAGGACAAGCAAAGGTTTAAGCTTGGGGGAGTTGATACGTCTCCATCATATCTACTTTTCCAAACACTTTTGCCCTTGTTTTGGACTCTACATTGCATGATTTGAATGGAACTAATCCGGACTGACGCTGTTTTCAGCAGAATTGCCATGGTGTTATTTATGTGCAGAAACAAAAGTTCTCGAAATGACCTGAAACTTCACGGAACATCTTTTTGGATATAATAAAAATCCTTGCAAAAGATGAAGACCAGGGGGCCCATACCCTAGCCACGAGGGTGGGGGCACGCCTGCCCCCCAGGGCGTGCCCCCTACCTCGTGGGCCCCCTGGAGCTCCTCCGACCTCAACTCCAACTCTATATATTTGGTTTCGGACAGAAAAAAATCAAGGAGAAAGATTCATCGCCTTTTACGATACGAAGCCGCTGCCAAGCCCTAAAACCTCTCGGGAGGGCTGATCTGGAGTCCATTCAGGGTCCGGAGAGGGGAATCTGTCACCATCGCCGTCATCAACCATCCTCCATCACCAATTTCATGATGCTCACCGCCGTGCGTGAGTAATTCCATCGCAGGCTTGCTGGACGGTGATGGGTTGGATGAGATTTATCATGTAATCGAGTTAGTTTTGTTAGGGTTTGATCCCTAGTATCCACTATGTTATGAGATTGATGTTGCTATGACTTTGCTATGCTTAATGCTTGTCAGTAGGGCCCGAGTGCCATGATTTCAGATCTGAACCTATTATGTTTTCACCAATATATGAGAGTTCTTGATCCTATCTTGCAAGTATATAGTCACCTACTATGTGTTATGATCCAGCAACCCCGAAGTGACAATAATCGGGACCATTCCCGGTGATGACCGTAGTTTGAGGAGTTCATGTATTCACTATGTGTTAATGCTTTGGTCCGGTACTCTATTAAAAGGAGGCCTTAATATCCCTTAGTTTCCGCTAGGACCCTGCTACCACGGGAGGGTAGGACAAAAGATTTCATGCAAGTTCTTTTCCATAAGCACGTATGACTATATTCGGAATACATGCCTACATTACATTGATGAATTGGAGCTAGTTCTGTGTCACCCTAGGTTAAGACTGTTACATGATGAACCGCATCCGGCATAATTATCTATCACCGATCCATTGCCTACGAGCTTTCCATATATTGTTCTTCTCTTATTTACTTTTACGTTGCTATTGCTATCATCACTACAAAATACCAAAAACATTACCTTTGCTATCATTACCTACTGTTACCGTTACCACTACTATCATATTACTTTGCTACTAAATACTTTGCTGCAGATATTAAGTTTCCAGGTGTGGTTGAATTGACAACTCAGCTGCAAATACTTGAGAATATTCTTTGGCTCCCCTTGTGTCGAATCAATAAATTTGGGTTGAATACTCTACGCTTGAAAACTGTTGCGATCCCCTATACTTGTGGGTTATCAGCCCCCCTTCTTCTTCTTCTTCTTCTTCTTCTTCCTGGACCTTACCCCTAGATGGGAGAAGGGTTTCCCCTCTGGTCTATGGCCTCCATGGTGGCAGAGGGGCAAGAGCCCCTCCGAGATTGGATCTCTCTCTCTGTTTCCTTCTGTTTCTGCGCTCCCTGATTCTGCCCTTTCACCGTTTATTAAATTCCCGGAGATCCGTAACTCCGATTGGGCTGAAATTTTGACGGATTTTTATCCGGATATTGGCTTTCTTGCGGCGAAAGAAGGGCACCAACCGCCTTACGGAGTGGCCATGAGGGTCCAGGGCATCATCTAGCATTGATTCCACTTCCCAAAATTCACATATATTCCAAAAAAAATCTCCGTAAGTTTTTTTCCCCGTTTGGACTCTGTTTGATATGGATTTTCTGTGAAACAAAAAACATGCAACAAATAGGAACTAGCACTGGGCACTGGATCAATATGTTAGTCCCAAAAATACTATAAAAAGTTGCCAAAAGTATGTAAAAGTTGTAGAATATTGGCATGGAACAATCAGAAATTATAGATACGACAGAGACGTATCAGCATCCCCAAGCTTAATTCCTACTCGTCCTCGAGTAGGTAAATGATAAAAAAGATAATTTTTGATGTGGAATGCTACCTAGCATAATCTTGATCATGTAATCTAATCATGGAATGAATATTAAGACACGAGTGATTCAAAGCAATAGTCTATCATTTGACATTAAGACAATAATACTTCAAGCATACTAATAAAGCAATCATGTCTTTTCAAAACAACATGGCCAAATAAAGTTATCCCTACAAAATCATATGGTCTGGCTATGCTACAAAATATTCAAATCATGCACAACCCCGATGACAAGCCAAGCAATTGTTTCATACTTTTGATGTTCTCAAACCTTTTCAACTTTCACGCAATACATGAGCGTGAGCCATGGATATAGCACTATAGGTGGAATAGAATATGATGATGGAGGTTGTGTGGAGAAGACAAAAAAGGAGAAAGTCTCACATCGACGCGGCTAATCAACGGGCTACGAGGATGCCCATCAATTGATGTCAATGCGAGGCGTAGGGATTGCCATGCAACAGATGCACTAGAGCTATAAGTGTATGAAAGCTCAAACTGAAACTAAGTGGGTTTGCATCCAACTTCCTTGCTCATGAAGACCTAGGGCACTTGAGGAAGCCCATCATTGGAATATACAAGCCAAGTTCTATAATGAAAATTCCCACTAGTATATGAAAGTGATAACTCAAGAGACTCTCTATATGAAGAACATGGGGCTACTCTGAAGCACAAGTGTGGTAAAAAGATAGTAACATTGTCCCTTTCTCTCTTTTCTCTCATTTTTTTCTTTTTTTTCTTTTTAGGCTTCTTTGGCCTCTCTCTCTTTTTTGGGGGCTTCTTTGGCCACTTTTTTTTGATAACCTCACATGGGACAATGTTCTAATAATGTTGATCATCACACTCAATATTACAACTCGATACTAGAACAAAGATATGACTCTATATGAATGCCTCCGGCAGTGTACCGGGATGTGCAATGATCTAGCGTAGCAATGAAATCAAAAAACGGACAAGCCATGAAAACATCATGCTAGCTATCTTATGATCATGCAAAGAAATATGACAATAAATGCTCAAGTCATGTATGTGATGATGATGGAAGTTGCATGGCAATATATCTCGGAATGGCTATGGAAATGCCATGATAGGAAGGTATGGTGGCTGTTTTGAGGAAGATATAAGGAGGCTTATGTGTGATAGAGCGTATCATATCACGAGGTTTGGATGCACCGGCGAAGTTTGCACCTACTCTCAAGGTGAGAAGGGGCAATGCACAGTACCGAAGAGGCTAGCAATGATGGAAGGGTGAGAGCGCGTATAATCCATGGACTCAACATTAGTCATAAAGAACTCACATACTTATTGCAAAAATCTATTAGTCATTGAAACAAAGTACTACGCGCATGCTCCTAGGAGGATAGATTGGTAGGAAAAGACCATCGCTCGTCCCCGACCTCCACTCATAAGGAAGACAATCAATAAATAAATCATCCTCCGACTTCGTTACATAAAGGTTCACCATACGTGCATGCTACGGGAATCACAAACTTCAACACAAGTATTTCTACAATCCAGAACTACCCACTAGCATTACTCTAGTATCACCATCTTTATATCGCAAAACTATTACAAGGAATCAAACATATCATATTCAGTGATCTACAAGTTTTATGTAGGATTTTATGGCTAACCATGTGAATGACCAATTCCTGTCATCTCTCTAAATAGATATAAGTGAAGCAAGATAGTTTAATTCTTTCTACAAAAGATATGCCCATGCTCTAACAGATATAAGTGAAGCAAAAGAGCATTCTACAAATGGCGGTTTTCTATGTGTAGGGAAACAGGCAATCCAAATTTCAAATGATATATGTGATGCACATGAAACATTATATAAAGCCATACTCAAAAGATATAAGTGAAGTGCAATGAGCAATCTATAAATCAACCATGGACTATCTCATACCAGCATGGTGCATCAAAGAAAAGTGAAAACTAAATGCAAAAGACGCTCCAAGATTTGCACATATCACATGAACGAAACGAAACCGAAAACATACCGATACTTGTTGAAGATAGATGGGATGCCTTCCGGGGCATCCCCAAGCTTAGACGCTTGAGTCTCCTTGAATGTTTACTTGGGGTGCCTTGGGCATCCCCAAGCTTGAGCTCTTGCCTCTCCTCCTTCTCCTCATATCGAGACCTCCTCGATCCTTGATCACTTCATCCACACAAAACTCAACAGAAAATTCGGTAAGATCCATTAGTATAATAAAGCAAATCACTACTCTAAGTACTGTTGCAAACCAGTTCATATTTTGTTTTTGCATTGTAGCTACTGTAATATAACTTTTCCATGGCTTAATTCACTGATAGAAATCGATAGTTTCATCAAAACAAGCAAACAATGCATCAAAAACAGAATCTGTCTTAAACAGGACAGTCTGTAGTAATCTGAACATTCACCATACTTCTGTTACTCCAAAAATTCTGAGAACATAGAAAAAATTTAAAAATTTGTATAGAAAGACAGTGCAAAAAGTTTCTGAACCGTTTGATGTTCCAGTAAAAAAATGTAAAATCGCGCACTACAGCCAAAGTTTCTTTTTTGCACCGTACAAACCAACAAGCAATGTAAACATCCTAAAGGCAAATAGTGGCACATTATTTTTATAATACAATGGAATTGTACAAGGGGATAATTACTTTTTTTAAAAAAAATTCTGTAATCAAGATTCACAAAGTTTTCGTGAGCATGAACAAAGTTCAAGGAGCTCCCTCACTTCAACAATGCTTGTCTCTCTCACTTTCACTTTCCTTTTTGAAAAGTTTTGGGTTCCCCTCTTTATTTTTGTTTTGTTTTTAAACTCTATAAAAGCACTCAACAGAAATAAATGACTCTATAAAACTTCCGGGTTGTCTCCCTGGCAGCGCTTTCTTTAAAGCCATTAAGCTAGGCATAAGGTGCTCAAGTAATGAATCCACCCGGATCCCAAGGTATATCAAAGCCAATTTGAATTAGCAATGATTTGGCATTTAGTAGTGAGCACAAAGCAACATATATCAAGCAATGACGAAGTCTAACTCTCTTCCTATGCATCGGCATGTCATACAAGAACAATTCATGCACATCAAGTAAAGGCCAATGCATAGCATAAGAAGTTTCTTGAAATATTCTCGTGTTGGAAACATAGAGAGGCAGAGATGTAGTTCCTCTCTCATAATAATTGAAAGTAGGAGCAGAAATCACATGCATATTATATTCATCAAAATTATCATGTGCAACGTTAAAAGGCCACCCATCAATATAATACTTAATAAGTGCAAACTTCTCTGATATAGTGTAGTTTGCAGAATTCAAAAAGATAATAGGACTATCATGTGTGGGTGCAATAGCAACAATTTCATGTTTAACATAAGGAACTATAGCAAGTTCATCTCCTTAAGCATAATTCATATTGGCATCTTGGCTGCAAGAATAGCAAGCATCAAGGTCATCAAAAAGGGATATTTTAAACAAATCAACGGGATCATAGCAATTATCATGGCATTCATCCTTTGGTAAGAACGAAGGGACATTAAATAATGTATGAGTTGGAGAGTTACTCTCATTAGAAGGTGGGCATGGGTAGCTAATCTGATCTTCCTCCTTTTGTTCTTCACTCTCCTCATCACATTTTTCATCCAATGAGCTCACAGTTTCATCAATTTCTTCTTCCATAGACTCCTGCAAAATATTAATCTCTTCTCGGACAATGGAAACTTTATCAATAAATTCATCAATATCATAATTGTATTTATAATTCTCATAGCAATATTTAAGGATATCTAAATTTTCAGGTCTATAAACTGAACCATCAAAATCTTCAAACTCTTTAAACAAAGATTCAATTTCAGCACCCTTAAAAGCAACAAATTCTTCTATTCGTTCCACATCATAGTAATCATATATACCATTAGCATAAGAAGCTAAGGTTTCATTATCATTAAATTTGCATGAAAAGGGAAGGTGTGGAGCCTTCATCCTAGAGCAACAAGTATAATCATATCTCAAGCATAGTTGCCGAGCATACCAATGCAACATATGAATTTGATCCCATAATAGTTTCCCTTTTTGAGTCAAGCGATAATCCCTAAAGTATTCATGTTGATCCAACGTGTCTCCATTATATAATTGAATGGGGTTTTCTCAGGATTATTAAAGTAGTGCATAATGTCTTTCACATAATGAGTATCGAGGGTTTTAGGAGGTTCCCCATCTCCATGAGTAGTAAGTAAACCTAATTTTTTGGTATTTCGTGTTCCATATCCATAACTAAAGATAGAGAACAACTTAGAACAAAAAATAAAATCCACTTAGTGATAAAGCAAACAAGCACACACGAGAATATTCACCCCACTGTAAGTGCATCTAGTGCCATCCCTAGTTGGTTTTGGAGTATTGACGACAAGCCTAGTTGAGGGACTAATGTGTTTGTGAGAATTGCAGGATAACACAGGTAGTAGTCCCTCATTGATTCAGTTTACCTACTGGAGATGACCCCTAAAAATGTGTGAACACATTGAAGACAATGGTGGTATGTGAAGATATTCACACTGAAGACTATGACATGAGAAGACATCGCATGAAGACTTTGGAGCGCGAAGACATAACTGTTTCCTAGTTTCATTTTCTTCTTTGTTGAGTCATAGGAACCATCATACTGTTAAGTGGGGTCCAAGTGAACAAAGTCAGAGTGACTAAAGTGATGCTCAACCAAATCCTAAGTCTTTGAGTGAAGATAATGAGAACAAAACTTATCCAGAGCTGGATAAGTCAGCTTTACTTGTAGCCCAAGTCAAGCTGCCGCGTGTGTTTGAAATCTGACCGTTGGAACACGTGTCAGTTCCTTAGTGACCCAGGGTCATTTCGGACAAATCAGGTCGGGTTGCCTAGTGGCTATAAATAGCCCACCCCCTACACCATAAATTGGTGGCTGCTCAGAGTTAGTGCACGGCTTTTGTCGTTTGAGAGCAACCCACCTCTGAAGCCTTTGAGATAGAAATCCTTGCGAGGACAAAGACCTAAACACCCAGAGCCAAAGAGTGTTAGGCATCACTGAAGTCTTTCTGTCTGTGTGATCTGAAGACTTGTTACACTTGAGGACTGTGTGTCCTCCAGCTGGTTAGGCGTCGCGTTCTGAGCATCCAAGAGTCATTGTGGATCGCCGGTGAACGAAGTCTGTCAAGGTTTGGAAGTCTACCTTGAAGACTTACCTGAGTGATTGGGCGAGGACTGGGTGTCCTTAGCTTAAGTGGAATAAGGTGAAGACACGGTCTTCTGAGTTGAATCTCAGCCTCCCTAACTAGACGTATAGTTGTCACAGCAACTGGAACTGGTCCAACAAATCCTTTGTCTTCACCAAGCAACTGGTTCTATCTCTTCCCTCTCTTTACTTACAGTTGATCTTCGTGAAGTCGTTACCTGCTTGCATTATCTGTTTGACTTCATTGTGTGACTGTTTGTTATGATTGGCTTCATACTATCTTCCATCCTGATTCATACTGCCTAGCTGCTAATAGTCTTCGTGCTTTCACTTCATTGTATACTTGACTATGGCTTGCCTAGTGTAGTCTACCTTCCGCTGCATGTTAATAGGTTCATTTCTATCGTTTGTCTTCGAAGCTTCCATGTTTTGAAGACTTTCATAAAAATCGCCTATTCACCCCCCTCTAGTCGATAACTAGCACTTTCAATTAGTATCAGAGCAAGGTACTCCCTTGTTCTGTGTGATTCGGTTTAACCACCTGGAGTTTTAGCTATGTCAACTGCAGGGATAATCAAAATCTTTGCTGCATGCCCTGTCTTCAATGAAAATGAATATCCCTACTGGAAGAATAATATGCGCATGCATCTCGAAGCCATTGATGTCGACCTCTGGTATGTCATCAAGAATGGCATTCCCAAGACTGGTGAAGGTGTCACCCCTGCTGATGTCAAGAAATTCGTTCAACTGGATTCTACTGCCAAAAACATCATCTATGGTCATCTGACCAAAGGACAGTATGGCCGTGTGAGTGCTCTAGAAATGTCGAAGCTAGTCTGGGACTGGCTCTCCAAGGTCAACGAAGGCGTCTCAACCCAGAGAGATCGAAGGATCAGTGTCCTTCGCAACCTCTTCAACCGCTTCAAGAGAAACGACAGTGAGAATGTTCAGCTCACGCTTGATCGCCTCACTGACATCACAAATGAGCTTCAAGCTCTCAGCGCTACTGAGATCACTAAGCATGAAATCGTCAAGACACTCTTGAGATCACTTGACAGCTCGTTTGACACCCTAGCCCTAATGATTCAAGAACGCCCTGACTTCAGGACACTCGATCCGTCTGACATACTTGAGAGGCTCAACACACATGAGTTTCAGGTTTCTGAGAAAAGAGATATCTACGGTCCCAACTATGGCCGAACTCGCGCTTTGAAGGCAAAAGCTCTTTCCTCATCTGAAGAAGAATCTGACTGCAGTTCTGGTGATCCTGAAGACATTGGAAAGGAGCTTGCTATGCTTGTGAAAAAGTTCCAGAAATTCACCAATAAGAAAGGCTTCAGAAAGTCTTCATGATCCAGCTCAAGAAATGATGAAGCTTCTACTCATGACTACAAGAAGAGAACATGTCACAAGTGCAAGAAACCTGGTCACTACATCTCTGAGTGTCCGTAGTGGGACAATGAGAACAACAAGAAGAAGAAGAGCAAGGAATATGATTCTGATGACAACAAGAAGAAGAAATACTCAAAGTCTTCTTCCAAGTCTTCCTCAAAGTCTTCATCACACAAGAAGAGCTCATCTGGCAAGGCTCGTGCGTTTGTTGGCAAGGAAATGGATTCAGAGGAGGAGTCTGCTTCTGAGGAGGCAGAGGTGGAGTCTGAGGAGGAGTCTGATTCTGGCATTGCAAGTCTAGCTACAGCCTACGTTGCCAAGTCCATCTTCAACAGTGAAGACAATTGCTTCATCACCTATGCTGATGCTAATGACAAGGACGACTCCGCTCCCACCTATTGCTTCATGGCATGTGGTGCCAAGGTAAACTCACACAATGCTTACTATCAAACATCCAGTGAAGATGACTATGGTTGTGATTCCAAACCCAGCTACAAAACACTTGCTAAAATTGCAACTGAACAACAGAAAGCTATGAAACATATTCAAAAACTGTTAGACAAAAGCGATGACCTGTTGGACGCGGAAATGACTCGATCTCAGTCCTTAATTGAAGACATAAAAAATCTTCATGTTAAGTATGAGGAACTTGAAAGTCGTCATGAAACGCTCTCAACAACTCATGAAAAGCTTTCCTATGATTATCTTCAAAGGAAGCAAGAACTTGAGAAATTGAGAGCAGTTCATGAAGATCTTCAAAAGGAAAACGAGTCACTTCACGCTCAACAGATTGATACGTCTCCATCATATCTATAATTTTTGATTGTTCCATGCCAATATTATTCAACTTTCATATACTTTTTGGCAACTTTTTATATTATTTTTGGGACTAACATATTGATCCAGTGCCCAGTGCCAGTTCCTGTCTGTTGCATGTTTCAGGTTTTGCAGAATATCCATATCAAACGGAGTCCAAACGGGATAAAAACAGACGGAGCTTATTTTTGGAAAATATGGAAAATTCGGAAGGAAAATCAACACGAACCAGTGCCCGAGGTGGTCATGAGGCAGGGGGCGCGCCCCTACCCTCGTGAGCCCACCGTAAGGCGGTTGACGCTCTTCTTTTGCCGCAAGAATGCTAATATTCAGAAAAAAAATCACGGCGAAGGTTTCAGGCCAATCGGAGTTACGGATCTCCATATATATACGAAACAGTGAAACAGAGCCAGAAGAGAACGCAGAACCAGAGAGAAACAGAGAGATAGATCCAATCTCAGAGGGGCTCTCGCCCCTCCCATGCCATGGAGGCCAAGGACCAGAGGGGAAACCCTTCTCCCATCTAGGGAGGAGGTCAAGGAAGAAGAGGAAGAAGGGGGCCCCTCTCCCCCTCTCCTCCGGTGGCGCCGGAACGCCGCCGTGGCCATCATCATCATCACCGCGATCTTCACCAACACCTCCGCCATCTTCACCAACATCTCCATCACCTTCCCCCTTCTATCTACAGCGGTCCACTCTCCCGCAACCCGCTGTACCCCCTACTTGAACATGGCGCTTTATGCTTCATATTATTATCCAATGATGTGTTGCCATCCTATGATGTCTGAGTAGATTTTCGTTGTCCTATCGGTGGTTGATGAATTGCTATGATTTATTTAATTTGCTTGTGGTTATGTTGCTGTCCTTTGGTGCCCATCATATGAGCGCGCGCGTGGATCACACCATAGGGTTAGTTGTATGTTGATAGGACTATGTATTGGAGGGCAAGAGTGACAGAAGCTTCAACCTAGCATAGAAATTGATGCATACGAGATTGAAGGGGGACCAATATATCTTAATGCTATGGTTGGGTTTTACCTTAATGAATGTTAGTAGTTTCGGATGCTTGCTAATAGTTCCAATCATAAGTGCATAGAATTCCAAGTCAGGGATGACATGCTAGCAGTGGCCTCTCCCACATAATACTTGCTATCGGTCTAGTAAAGTAGTCAATTGCTTAGGGGCAATTTCGCAACTCCTACCACCACTTTTCCACACTCGCTATATTTACTTTATTGTTTCTTTATCTAAACAGCCCCTACTTTTTATTTATGTATTCTATATTATCTTGCAAACCTATCCAACAACACCTAAAAAGTACTTCTAGTTGCATACTTGTTCTAGGTAAAGCGAACGTCAAGCGTGCGTAGAGTTGTATCGATGGTCGATAGAATTTGAGGGAATATTTGTTCTACCTTTAGCTCCTCGTTGGGTTCGACACTCTTACTTATCGAAAACTGTTGCGATCCCCTATACTTGTGGGTTATCAAGACCTTTTTCTGGCGCCATTGCCGGGGAGCAATAGCGTGGGGTGAATATTCTCGTGTGTGCTTGTTTGCTTTATCACTAAGTAATTTTTATTTGTTGTTCTTAGTTGTTCTTTATCTTTAGTTATGGATATGGAACACGAAATACCAAAAAAAATTAGGTGTACTTTCTTCTCATGGAGATGGGGAACCTCCTAAAACCCTCGATGCTGGTTATGTGAAAGATATTATGTACTATTTTAATAATCCTGAGAAAACCCCGTTCAATTATGTAATGGGAGTAACCTTGGATCAACGTGAATACTTTAGGGATTACCGCTTGACACAAAAATGGAAACTATTATGGGATCAAATTTATATATTGAAGTGGTATGCTAGACAACTATGCTCGGAATATGATTATACTTGTTGCTCTAGGATGAATTCTCCACACCTCCCCTTTTCATGCAAATTTAATGATAATGAAACCTTGGCTTCTTATGCTAGAGGTATATATGATTACTATGATGTGGAACAAATAGAAGAATTTTTTGCTTTTATGGGTGCTTATGAAATTGAATCTATGTTTAAAAAGTTTGATGATATTGATGATGCTTGTTATAGATCTGAAAATTTAGCTATCCTCAAATATTGCTATGAGAATTATGAATAAAATTATGAAATTATTGCACTTATTAAGAAAGTCTCCGTTGTCCTAGAAGAGACTAATATTTTGCAGGAATCTATGGAAGAAGAAGTTGATGACACTGTGAGCTCATTGGATGAAAAAGATGAGGAGGAGAGCGAACAAAAAAAGGAGGAAGAGTGGATTGATCACCCGTGCCCACCTTCTAATGAGAGTAACTCTTCAACTCATACATTGTTTAATTCCCCTTCGTGCTTACCGAAGGATGATTGCTATGATGACTGTTATGATCCCTATGATTCTATTGAAATATCCCTTTTTGATGATGCTTGCTATGCTTGTGGCCAAGATGCCAATATGAATTATGCTTATGGAGATGAACTTGCTATAGTTCCTTATGTTAAACATGAAATTGTTGCTATTGCACCCACACATGACAGTCCTATTATCTTTTTGAATTCTCCAAACTACACTATATCGGAGAAGTTTGCACTTATTAAGGATTATATTGATGGGTTGCCTTTTACCGTTGCACATGATGATTTTGATGAATATAATATGCATGTGCTTGCTGCTCCTACTTGCAATTATTATGAGAGAGGAACTATATCTCCACCTCTCTATGTTTCCAACATGATAAAATTGCAAGAAACTATTTATACTATGCATTGGCCTTTACTAGGTGTGCATGAATTGTTCTTTTACGACATGCCGATGCATAGGAAGAGAGTTAGACTTCGTCATTGCTTGATATATGTTGCTTTGTGCTCACTACTAAATTACAAATCATTGTTAATTAAAATTGGCTTTGATATACCTTGGGATCCGGGTGGATTCACTACTCGAGCACTACATGCCTAGCTTAATGGCTTTAAAGAAAGTGCTGCCAGGGAGACAACCCGGAAGTTTTAGAGAGTCATTTATTTCTGTTGAGTGCTTTTATATAGTTTAAAAACAACAAAAATAAAGAGGGGAACCCAAAACTTTTTCAAAAAGGAAAGCGAAAGTGAGAAAGACAAGCATTGTTGAAGTGGGAGAGCTCCTTGAACTTTGTTCTTGCTCACGAAATTTTTTGAATCTTGATTACAGAAACTTTTCAATAAAAATAATTTTCTCCTTCTACAATTCCATTGTATTATAAAATAATGTGCCAAGGTTTGCCTTTAGGATGTTTACATTTGCTTGATGGTTTGTACGGTGCAGGACAGAAACTTTGGCTGTAGTGCGCGATATTACATTTTTAGCTGGAACATCGAATGGTTCTGATTCTTTTTGCACTGTCTTACTATACAAATTTTTTTATTTTTCTAATTTTGGTAGAATTTTTCAAGTATTAGAAGTATGGTGAATGTTCATATTGCTACAAACTGTTCTGTTTTAGACAGATTCTGTTTTTGATGCATAGTTTGCTTGTTTTGATGAAACTATCAATTTATATCAGTGGATTGAGCCATGAAAGAGTTATATTACAGTAGAAGCAATGCAAAAGAAAAATATGAATTGGTTTGCAACAGTACTTAGAGTAGTGATTTGCTTTATTATACTAACGGATCTTACCGAGTTTTCTGTTGAAGTTTTGTGTGGATGAAGTGTTCGATGATTGAGAAGGTCTCGATGTGAGAAGAAGGAAGAGAGGCAAGAGCTCAAGCTTGGGGATGCCCGAGGCACCCCAAGTAAATATTCAAGGAGACTCAAGCGCCTAAGCTTGGGGATGCTGGGGAGGCATCCCCTCTTTCTTCAACAAATATCGGTATGTTTTCAGATTCGTTTCGTTCATGCGATATGTGCAATCTTGGAGCGTCTTTTGCATTTAGGTTTTCATTTTTTGTTTTTTTGCACCACACTGGTATGAGATAGTCCTTGGTTGATTTATAGAATGCTCTTTGCACTTCACTTATATTCTTTGAGTATGGCTTTATAGAATGCTTCATGTGCTTCACTTATATCATTTGAAGTTTGGATTGCCTGTTTCTCTTCACTTAGACAACCGCCATTTGTAGAATGCTCTTTTGCGTCACTTATACTTGTTAGATCATGGGAATATCTTTTGTAGAAAGAATTAAAATCTCTTGCTTCACTTATATCTATTTAGAGAGATGACAGGAACTGGTCATTCACATGGTTAGTCATAAAATCCTACATAAAACTTGTAGATCATTGAATATGATATGTTTGATTCCTTGCAATAGTTTTGCAATATAAAGATGGTGATATTAGAGTCATGCTAGTGGGTAGTTGTGGATTGTAGAAATACTTGTGTTGAGGTTTGTGATTCCCATAGCATGCACGTATGGTGAACCGTTATGTAACGAAGTCGGATCATGATTTATGTATTGATTGTCTTCCTTATGAGTGGCGGTCGGGGATGAGCGATGGTCTTTTCCTACCAATCTATCCCCCTAGGAGCATGCGCGTAGTGCTTTGTTTCGATGACTAATAGATTTTTGTAATAAGTATGTGAGTTCTTTATGACTAATGTTGAGTCCATGGATTATACGCACTCTCACCCTTCCACCATTGCTAGCCTCTCTAGTACCGCGCAACTTTCGCCGGTACCATAAACCCACCATATACCTTCCTTAAAATAGCCACCATACCTACCTATTATGGCATTTCCATAGCCATTCCGAGATATATTGCCATGCAACTTCCATCACCATCATATACATGACTTGAGCATTCATTGTCATATTGCTTTGCATGACCGTAAGATAGCTAGCATGATGTTTTCATGGCTTGTCCGTTTTTTGATGTCATTGCTACGCTAGATCATTGCACATCCCGGTACACCGCCAGAGGCATTCATATAGAGTCATATCTTTGTTCTAGATATCGAGTTGTAAGTAAATAAAAGTGTGATGATCATCGTTATTAGAGCATTGCCCTAGTGATGAAATGATGATGGAGACTATGATTCCCCCATAAGTCCGGATGAGACTCCGGACTTTAAAAAAAATAAAAGAGGCCAAAGAAGCCCAAATAAAAATAAAAGAGGCCAAAGAAGCCCAAATAAAAAAAAGAGGCCAAAGAAGCCCACCAAAAAAATAAAAAATAAAAATAAAAAACAAAAAAATGAGAGAAAAAGAGAGAAGGGGCAGTGCTACTATCCTTTTTCCACACTTGTGCTTCAAAGTAGCACCATGTTCTTCATATAGAGAGTCTCTTGAGTTATCACTTTCATATACTAGTGGGAATTTTCATTATAGAACTTGGCTTGTATATTCCGATGATGGGCTTCCTCAAATGCCTGAGGTCTTCATGAGCAAGCAAGTTGGATGCACACCCACTTAGTTTCAGTTAGAGCTTTCATACACTTATAGCTCTAGTGCATCCGTTGCATGGCAATCCCTACTCACTCACATTGATATCTATTGATGGGCATCTCCATAGCCCGTTGATATGCCTAGTTGATGTGAGACTATGTTCTCCTTTTTGTCTTCTCCACCATCATATTCTATTCCACCTATAGTACTATGTCCATGGCTCATGCTCATGTATTGCGTGAAAGTTGAAAAGGTTTGAGAATGTCAAAAGTATGAAACAATTGCTTGGCTTGTCATCAGGGTTGTGCATGATGTGAATATTTTGTGTGGTGAAGATGGAGCATAACCAGACTATATGATTTTGTAGGGATAACTTTCTTTGGCCGTGTTATTTTGAAAAGACATGATTGCTTTATTAGTAGGCTTGAAGTATTATTGTTTTTATGTCAAATGATAGACTATTGCTTTGAATCACTCGTGTCTTAATATTCATGCCATGATTAGACATATGATCAAGATTATGCTAGGTAGCATTCCACATCAAAAATTATATTTTTTATCATTTACCTACTCGAGGATGAGCAGGAATTAAGCTTGGGGATGCTGATACATCTCCGTCGTATCTATAATTTTTGATTGTTCCATGCCAATATTATTCAACTTTCATATACTTTTTGGCAACTTTTTATATTATTTTTGGGACTAACATATTGATCCAGTGCCCAGTGCCAGTTCCTGTCTGTTGCATGCTTTTGGTTTTGCAGAATATCCATATCAAACGGAGTCCAAACGGGATAAAAACGGACAGAGCTTATTTTTGGAAAATATGGAAAATTCGGAAGGAAAATCAACACGAACCAGTGCCCGAGGTGGTCACGAGGCAGGGGGCGCGCCCCTACCCTCGTGAGCCCACCGTAAGGCGATTGACGCTCTTCTTTTGCCGCAAGAAAGCTAATATTCAGAAAAAAAAATCACGGCGAAGGTTTCAGGCCAATCGGAGTTACGGATCTCCATATATATACGAAACAGTGAAACAGAGCCAGAAGAGAACGCAGAACCAGAGAGAAACAGAGAGATAGATCCAATCTCGGAGGGGATCTCGCCCCTCCCATGCCATGGAGGCCAAGGACCAGAGGGGAAACCCTTCTCCCATCTAGGGAGGAGGTCAAGGAAGAAGAGGAAGAAGGGGGCCCCTCTCCCCCTCTCCTCCGGTGGCGCCGGAACGCCGCCGTGGCCATCATCATCATCACCGCGATCTTCACCAACACCTCCGCCATCTTCACCAACATCTCCATCACCTTCCCCCCTCTATCTACAGCGGTCCACTCTCCCGCAACCCACTGTACCCCCTACTTGAACATGGTGCTTTATGCTTCATATTATTATCCAATGATGTGTTGCCATCCTATGATGTCTGAGTAGATTTTCGTTGTCCTATCGGTGGTTGATGAATTGCTATGATTGATTTAATTTGCTTGTGGTTATGTTGATGTCCTTTGGTGCCCATCATATGAGGGCGCGCGTGGATCACACCATAGGGTTAGTTGTATGTTGATAGGACTATGTATTGGAGGGCAAGAGTGACAGAAGCTTCAACCTAGCATAGAAATTGATGCATACGGGATTGAAGGGGGACCAATATATCTTAATGCTATGGTTGGGTTTTACCTTAATGAACATTAGTAGTTGCGGATTCTTGCTAATAGTTCCAATCATAAGTGCATAGAATTCCAAGTCAGGGATGACATGCTAGCAGTGGCCTCTCCCACATAATACTTGCTATCGGTCTAGTAAAGTAGTCAATTGCTTAGGGGAAATTTCGCAACTCCTACCACCACTTTTCCACACTCGCTATATTTAATTTATTGTTTCTTTATCTAAACAGCCCCTACTTTTTATTTATGTATTCTTTATTATCTTGCAAACCTATCCAACAACACCTACAAAGTACTTCTAGTTGCATACTTGTTCTAGGTAAAGCGAACGTCAAGCGTGCGTAGAGTTGTACCGGTGGTCGATAGAACTTGAGGGAATATTTGTTCTACCTTTAGCTCCTCGTTGGGTTCGACACTCTTACTTATCGAAAACTGTTGCGTTCCCCTATACTTGTGGGATATCACAGATCAGTCCCGCTCAGGAAGGATTTGAACCACCATGTCTAAAATGCCTTGAGCGTGATAACGCTACTTCTGTTGCTGAATGTTCTACTGCTGCTACTGTTGCAATATCTTCAATTGTTGATGTGGTAACTAACCCCTCTGCTGAGGATACCACTGCTATTGCTGATGAAAATGCTAGGTTGAATACATTGCTTGAGACAGGGATGTACAAAAGTCTCAAAGGGCATTAGACACTATGTGATGTCCTCAAAAGGAAGATTTTGAACCGAAACCCTAGGAAAGAGGGTGTTGGGTTCGAGAGGAAAATGAATGTTGATGGTTCTGATTGGAAGCCTGAGCAGTACCCCAAAACCACATGGGTTGCTGCAAAGGAACCTTCAGTGGATCCATCCACCCTATCTGGCTTCACTTGTGCTAACCCTATTATCATTGATGAATCCTTTGATGCAAACTATAAATTGTTTAGGAATCAGAATGGTGAAGTGTTGCCAGGTATATTGGTACTAACTGCAGGAATGGGCCACCTATGAAGAAAATCTGGGTGCCCAAAAGGCGTTTGGAGAATCTTCTTGTGAATGTCGTCATGACACCACAAGGAAAGAAGACAAACCCTAGACCGAAGGCTTCATATGGTCCAAAGGCTTCATACAGACAGAGGACTCACCAGAGTCACCCTAACACAAATGTTTTGCAGGGAAATCATACTCAGGCCTATGAATATGAGCGTGTTTCATCAAACCACCATGTTCATAAGACCAAGAACTACTTTGCTTATTCTTATGAGTATTGTTCACCTCCAGCAAGACTATTTGCTAGGGCTCCAAAGCCAAAGTTCTCAGATGCTGCACTTAGACTCATTGCTTCGAAGCCACCCCTGAAGATGTGGGTGGTTAAGAAAACTTAACTCTCTTTTGCAGGGAAAGGTCTCCAGCCGGAAATCAAAGGCATCTGAAGCTATTGTTGGGGACCTAAAACATCTTGTGGGGCGCAAGATAAAATGCCCAAATGGTCTTATTATGTATTTCGTTCCTGAGTCGCTTGCTATTCATCCTATCAGTCCTAACCTCGATCTAAGCTTTCATAATCCGCTTGCTCATCAAATGTTTATGCTTCACAATGCTCTTCGTGAAGCCTATCCCCCTAACTGCACTGTAGGGTATGGCACCAGCTGCTTCAGAATGGATTGTTGATAGTGGATGCACTAACCACATGACTGGCGAACGAAGTCTTCTCATGGACTCAACCTTACGTCCACCTGACAAGAGTCACATCACATTTGCTGACACTGGTAAAAGCAAGGGTATCACAAAGATGATTTGTAAATGGTAGATTTCTCAGCAGGACCACAACTTGCCGTATGTCTTCTTGCAAAAGCTTTAGAGTGTTGGCTCTGGCATCGGAGGTAGGGCATGCTGGCATGAGGAACTTGCATACTCTCGCAAAGAAGAAGCACGTCATAGGCATCGAGGGCGTCATGTTCAAGAAGGATCACTTATGCGGTGCCTGCGAAGCTGGAAAGATGACGAGGGCCAAGCATCCCTCGAAGACAATCATGACAACAACTCAACCCTTCTAACTTCTACACATGGACCTTTTCGGCCCTACTCACTACTCTACTCTAACTACTACTGCTTGTCTCTATGGCTTCGTCATTGTTGATGATTATTCAAGATATACATGGGTGCACATAATCCTCTACAAGACTGAAGTGCAGGATGTCTTCAGACGCTTCGCCAACCGTGCCATGAACAAATATGGCGTCAAGATCAAGCACATCAGAAGTGACAACGGCACAGAATTCAAGAACACCAGCCTCGACACTTATCTTGATACATTGGGCATCACTCATGAATTCTCAGCTCCATACACACCGCAACAGAATGGCATCGTGGAGCGCAAGAACAGAACACTCATTGAGATGGCTCGAACGATGCTTGATGAATACAAGACTCCAAGAAAGTTCTGGCCTGAAGCTATTGATACTGCATGCCATGTCATCAACCGTGTTTATCTTCACAAGCTTCTAAAGAAGACATCCTATGAACTCCTTACTAGTAAGAAGCCAAATGTCAGTTACTTCAGAGTATTTGGTGCTAGGTGCTGGATCAAGGATCCACATCACACTTCAAAATTTGCACCGAAAGCACATGAAGGTTTTATGCTTGGTTACGGAAAGGATTCACACTCCTACTGAGTATTCAACCTCTTTCACTATAAAGTGGTTGAAACTATGGATGTGCGGTTCGATGAGACTAACGGCTCGCAAAGAGAGCACCTGCCAAATATGCTAGATGAAATTCCACCTAGTGAATCCATCAAGCTTATGGGAACCGGAGAAATCATACCGTCTGAAGCTCAGGCTGAAGAGGAACTTATCATTTCTGCACCTAATCAACCTGAAGACAATGCTTAACCTGAAGACAATCCTCCTAATGATGATAATGATTAGCAAGGGCAAAATCTTCGTCCAGTTCATCCTCGTGTTGCAAATGAAGTACAAATTGAGAAGATAATTGATAGCATCAATGCACCTGGTCCACTCACTCGTTCAAGAGCAACACAGCTAGCAAAGTTCTGTGGGCACTTTGCATTTGTCTCAATATCTGAACCCAAGAAAGTTGTTGAAGCCTTCATGGAACCTGAATGGATTCAAGCTATGCAAGAAGAGCTTCAACAGTTCGAGCTGAACAATGTGTGGGAACTGGTCAAACGTCCTGATCCTCGTAAACACAATATCATAGGCACTAAATGGATATATCGCAACAAGCAAGATGAGCATGGTCAAGTTGTCAGAAACAAGGCTCGTCTCGTTGCTCAAGGATACACTCAAGTTGAAGGGATTGACTTCGATGAAACATTTGCTCCCGTGGCTAGGCTTGAAGCCATTCTCATACTGCTAGCCTACGCAAATCATCATAACATCCTTCTGTATCAAATGGATGTGAAGAGTGCCTTTCTCAATGGAAAGATTGAAGAAGAAGTGTATGTTGCACAACCGCCTGGCTTTGAAGATCCAAAACACCCCGATATGGTATACAAGTTCAATAAGGCATTGTATGGCCTCAAACAAGCCACTCATGCTTGGTATGACACACTCAAAGGCTTCCTGAAGAGCAAAGGCTTCAAACCTGGTTCCCTGGATCCCACACTCTTCACGAAGACATATGATGGTGAACTGTTTGTATGCAAAATATATGTGGATGACATTATATTCGGCTGCACTAATCAAAAATACAGTGATGAGTTTGGACACATGATGCAAGAGCAATATCAGATGTCCATGATGGGTGAGCTAAAGTTCTTCCTTGGTCTTCAAATACGGCAGCAAAGCAACGACATCTTCATATCTCAAGAGAAATACCTCAAAGACTGCCTAAATAAGTTTGGAATGCAAGACTGCAAAGGTTACACGACGCCAATGTTGTTGACACACGAACATGTCACGTGTACCCTCGACGCCGGGGGTGATGCACTGCAGCTCATGTCGAAGGAGACCCGACCGACAGCGCGATACGCAAGATAGTCGACGAGCGCTTTTGCAGACCCGAAAACCCCACACCCCGGGAGGGACCCCGTCAGGGAGTGCGTCGGCTTTGGGCTGCCCTAGGTCGATTCGCTCGCCCCTAGAGCCTCGAGACTCGCAGCTCTCAAACAAGAAGAACAGCGAAGAACGAGAGAGAAAACGGTGGAGAGATAAAACGTAGACTGAAAAAGTAGTATATTGATTTGTTCGATTGTGTGTTGTTTAATCGGCCATCACCCCCAATATATATAAGAGGCGGCTGGACTTCTCGTTCAAGTAAAGGATTTATCTAGGCTTTCCTTACCGGAAATTACATCAATTCACGTCCTAGAGTCCTAGCTCTATTCCAACTCGGATTCAGTATGAATCTGACCCAACTTCTGTCTTCCTTCTTGCGTGGGACGTTGAGCTTGCATATAATCTCCGATCAAGACGGCCCAAATATCAAACTTGTGTGCCTCGATGATACGAACAACTCTCATGTTGATCACTTCTTCAAATAAGGCCATCTTGAATACTTCTCGAGGTTATCTTTACCTTCCAGTCGGACTCGGTCTTGCAGTAGACTGGATTATCCGAGTCTCACAGTGAATTTGCAGGCCATATACTATCTCTGATGATGATGACTCCAAAACCAAAGTTTACCGTCTTGATGATACACATAACTTCTGTATTGAACACTTCTTCATCCGAGGTCATCTTGATAAACTTTCGGGCAAATGTTCAGTTTTACTCAGATTCGAGCTCATCCACTCGGACATTACAGACTTTCACTCGGACCGTCCGACTGGACTTTTTCACTCGGAAGACAATCTTTCACTCGGGTGACCATATTTCCACTCGGATGACTATATTTCCACTCGGAAAGCAATATCTTACTCGATCGGCAAGTTTTCGTTCCGATGGTAATCTTTTCACTCGAAATATTTTCACCTAGAGGACAATTTCACTCGGATGACTATATTTTCAGTCGTATAATAATAAGTTCACCCGGTCAGCAAACTTTCACTTGACCGGTAAATTTTCACTCGGATGGTAAGCTTTTTTACTCGGATTTCCGACTGAAAACACAGCCTGATCTTGTCTTGCCTCCCCAGGTCGCATACTAACTCGGATCAAGACAATTTATATATGAAAATCGATCGGCTTGACGAGACGAAAAACTTTCATGTTGAACACTTTTAGATCTGAGGTTAGCTTCAATGGCTAATTGCTCACGCATTGTACCAGACACCCATCAACATGTGTCTGATGTCCAGCGTAATATTTTGATTCCTAGCTAGTCCGCACTATATTGACTGTAACTTTTCATACGAACTCGGATTGAGATGATTTATATATGAAAATCAATCGTCTCGACGAGACGAAGACAATTCCTTTAGAGGGCTCCTTCATCTGAGGTTATATTGAGGGCATAATAGGCCGAAAAGCACTCAGAACACTAAATTTTGTCACTTGGAGTACAATTTCGACCACTGAGATGAGGTCGAATGGCGATAGCCTAAACATCAAAGTTGTTCCACTCGGCGACGTGAAACTTTCTCATGCTGAAAACCCTTTCACTCTTTATCTTGCCAAAATTAGGTGTCAACACATGCCCCCCCCCTATTTTTCGGCAAAGCTTGCACGCCGAAAAATAATATGCATGGTGTTCATTTTAAGGACGATGTCAATACTCCATCGGCCATTTATTTTTCTCAGGGCGATAATTATGTATCGGCCATGTTTGTGGTAAGGGCGATAATCGTATATCGGCCATTGCCTACTTAGGCTTCTTGCCACACACTCGGGTGGTATTTCTTCAAGTATTTGCCATTGAGAGCTCTAGGTAACACCGTCCCTTGTATGGATTCCACCAAATATGAGTTTCCGGGAACTATTCTTGTAATCCTAAAAGGACCTTCCTAACTCGGAGACCACTTCCCGAATTTCCTATATCTTGAACCAATCGGTAGAATCACTTTCCAGACGAGATCACCAACTTGAAAATTCTTCAACTTGACTTTCTTATTGTAAGCTCTTGCCACCCTCAACTTGTCTCTCTCTATGGCCTTCAAAGCAGCCAAACATTTATCGGCAACCTCATCAATATTTTCCATCATCAAGTTATAAAAGTCTACTGCCAATAAATCATTTTGTTTGGCTATTCTCAAAGCATTCAAATTTACCTCCACTGGTAAAACAACCTCTTGACCATATACTAGCTCATATGGAGTCACCTTTGTAGCACAATGCCTTGAAATTCTATGTGCTCACAAAGCTTCAGACAACAACTCATGCCATCTCCTTGGATTATCCTCAATCTTCTTCTTGATGAGCTTGATTAAAATTTTGTTGCTAGACTCGGCTTGTCCATTAGCTTGGGCATACTACGGAGAGGAATTGAGCAACTTTATATTATAAGATTCAGCAAACTCTCTGACTTGGTGTGACATAAAAGATGAACCTTGATCTGTAGTTAACATTTGAGGAATACTGAATCTATGAATGATGTGCTCGGTTATGAATTGAATTACCTCCGTATGCGTCATGTTCTTGAGAGGTACTGCTTCAGACCATTTAGTGAAATAATCAGTTGCCACTAATACGAACCGATGCCCTTTTGAGGAAGACGGATGGATTTGTCCAATGAAGTCTAAACCCCAACCTCTGAAAGGCCACGATTTGATAATAGGATGTAACATAGCAGCAGGAGCCAATTGAATATCACCAAACTTTTGACAAGCTTCACACCCTTTATAATATCTGAAACAGTCATTAATCATAGTCGGCCAATAAAACCTAGCACGTCGCAATAACCATTTCATCTTGGGAGCCGACTGGTGAGTGCCACAAATACCTTCATGTACTTCTCCCATAGCAACTCTTGCCTGGTCCTCGTCCAAACACTTTAGAAGAACATCATCGAATGTTTGGCGATAAAGACCATCATCTCTCATTGTATACTTGAAAGCCATACGCTGAACAGCCCTGTCCACCCTTTCACTTGGATTGCGCAAGTAAGCAACAATGGGCTTCCTCCAGTCGGAATTGTCATCTACACTAGATTTTTTTGTTAATGACCGAATCAGTGGGTTCTGGTTCGGCCTCTTTTATACTGGTAAGACAAGACATCAGATTTGAGAAATATGAAACATGCCATGATCAACATGATATCCAGATGCTTGCTGTGCCAACTCATTCGCTTTCCAATTGTCATGTCTAGATATATGTGCAATGCTAAAACAATCCAAAGTAGAAATTATATCTAGACATTTATCAAGATAAACATTAAGTGATTCATCCAAACACTAAAAGACTTTGGATATTTGCTACACCACTAGTAATGAATCACCATAAGCCTCAATATGTGTAACACCTATAGAAAGTAACATCTCTAGGCCGAATAACAATGCTTCATATTTGGCTTGATTGTTTGTGCAAAAATATTCTAAGCAGCACGAGGCTTCAAAAACAGCACCATGATAAACAATACCAACACCTTGGCCATTTCTACAAACTGAACCATCAAAGTATAATCTCCATGGTACTAATGAAACAAGGTTTATATCAACATCATGCTTGTCATTAATCCGATGTTCAACAATGAAATTAGCAACAATTTGGCCTTTCATGGATTTTAGAGATTCATAAGCCAAATCATATTCAATCAAAGCATAAGCCCACTTGCCGATTCTACCACTAAGAATTGGCCTATGCAACACGTATTTAATGACATTGGTTTGACAAGCTACTACACAAGCACTCGGCACTAAATAATGTCTCAGCTTTGTGCAAGCATAATATAAGCATAGACATAGTTTCTCAATAAATGTATACCTTGTCTCGGCGTCCAATAAGCTTCTGCTCAAATATGTAATAGCATGCTCTTTTCCCTCGGTTTCTTGAGTCAAAACAGCACCAATAACTCCTTCCTCTGCTGCAATGTAAAGCCTGAAGGGTTATCTATGTTTGGGTGCTTTCATCACTGGGGGAGTGCACAAATAATTCTTGACCACATCAAATGCTTCTTGTTGTTTTGCCCCCAAGTGAAATCAGCATCATTCTTCAACCGAAGGATAGGAGTAAATGCATCAACTTTCCCTGACAGATTAGCTATGAACCTTCTCAAATAATTGACCTTGCCAAGGAACTTCTGCATATCTCTCTTGCATGTTGGAGCCTCCACTTTCTGTATGGCCTCTATCTTTTTGGGATCAATCTCTATGCCATCTTCATGAATAATGAAACCCAAAAACTTGCCAGCTGATACGCCGAATGCACACTTTAAAGGATTCATCTCCAGTCCATACTTCTTCATTCTTTCAAAAGCTAAACACAAATTGGCCAAGTGAGATTCAAAAGCATCCGATTTGACAACAATATCATCAATATAAACTTCAAGTATGACACTGAGTAAATCATGAAAAATTAAATTCATAGCCCTTTGATACGTGGCTCTAGCATTTTTTAATCCGAATGTCATTACTGTCCACTCGAATAAACCAAGGAAACCAGGACATCGGAAAGCCGTTTTGTACATGTCCTCTTCGGCCATAAAGATTTGATTGTATCCGGCATTACCATCTAGAAAGCTAATAACCTTATGTCTAGAAGCATCATTAATAAGCATATCGGCTATTGGCATGGATACTCATCTTTGGGTGTAGCCCTATTCAAATATCTGAAGTCAATGCACACCCTCAACTTGCCAGATCCCTTCTTCTCCACCGGGACAATGTTAGAAATCCACTCGGCATATCTGCAAGGTCGAATGAAATTAGCTTCAAGCAAACGACCGATCTCTTCCTTGATCCGGTCATATGTTTTTGGATTAAATTTTCTGGCCGACTGTTTATAAGGTCTAAAACTAGCCTTTATAGGTAACCGATGTTCCACTAGCTCTCGGCTTAAACCTGGCATCTCATGATATTCCCATGCAAAGCAAAAAACATATTCTTTCAATAGCTCGATTAACTTAGCTTTACAATCGTCTCTCAAATTTTTGTTTACAAATGTCGGCCGAGTGACTGAACCATCTCCAATATCTATCCCTTCTAATGGATCAGCCGATGTAAAACCTTGTCCAAGTTTATCCATGTCATCTAACTCCTCTATAGACTCATATATATCGTTCTCACTGGACCAATACTTACAAGACGCTTTTGTAACCACTTGGAATTAGGATCCATTTAAACATATCATACCTTGGAGCCGATTGCATTTAGTCGGCTTTAGAGAGACGGGCACAAAACCATTCTTGGTCGCGCTGAGAAAATCAAACTCTGATAAGTCACGTCCCGTCAAGCAAGTAGCATTGGGATGTTGCCAATCCACCGATGCATCGGCCAAAACAACACAGGCCGAGTTATCCGCATGAATGACTTCCACTTCATCATCAACCCACTGAATCAAAAACTGGTGCATAGTGGATGGCACGCACTGATTTGCATGAAGCCAATCACGGCCTAGTATGCCGTTATAGTTACCTTGAACCTCAGCGACAAAGAATGCAGTAGCCAAAGTTTTGCTTCCGACTGTACATTCCACATACATTACACCTTTGGCTTTAGTTTTCTCTTTGCCTTCAAATCCGTTGAGCACCATATTGGTCTTGATCAATTCTTCATCAGGCAAACCCAATTTCCTGAAGACCGAATAGAGCATAAGATTTACCACAACACCACCATCAACAAGCATTCGAGTGAGCGGCGACCCATTGATATGACCTCTGAGATATAATGGTTTCAGATGCGTTACTGGTTCTTTTGGCTTCTCAAATATTGCGTTTTAGGGCCAAAATCCAGCTGAGCCACCTCCCCCTCATCATCTACAGCACGAAACTCAGCAGGCAAGTAATACACCATATTGATATCCATACCTTCATGAACCGGCGTAGACTTATAGTCCAACATATCAGCCTCCTCCTTGAGTGCATCCACCAATTCTGAAATTTGTCCGAGTGAAGAGGAAGCAATAGGTAACATAGACGATGCAATGATTGCATCGTCCTCTTTTGGTAGTGTAGGTGCTGCTGTGATAGGTGTAGAAGCCACTGCATCTTGTATTTGTTTGGGCCTCCACACTTGTTTTGTAGGTACCATAGGCCGAGTGTCATTGAACAACTTATCCGTTTGCTTCCCGGCCTCTTGTTCTGCCATCTCTTGACTCCTTAACCTCTGTAGTTTCCTTTTTTGTGTCTTTGTTAGCCCTGGAGGACACCACTTTGGCTGAGTGTATTTAGGATCTCTCGTTTTTACTTGTCTAGTGCTTGCTTCATGGTCATTAGCCGAGTGCTTTGGCGCGATAGCAAGTATCGGCTCAGTTGGATTGCTAAGCACAATCGGCTGCTGTATGGCGAATGTTTCGGTGCCCAAGATAAGTGAGTCGGCATCTATTTTCTCCTTGCATTTTCCCAACTCAACTGCTACAACACTTGGTGATTTAACACACCATTCTTTTTGACTTTCCAGATGCATGAAATTTCCACTCGGGCGCACCTTTTTACTCTAATGGAATCCACTCGGATGGATGTCACTCGGATGGAATTCACTCGGATGGAATCCACTCGGATGGAATTCAGTCAGATGTAATCTACTTGGCCACATTTTTTCACTCAGATAGCTTCCACCTGGATGCATTCTTACACTCAGATATTTCCATCTGGTCGCATGTTTTGACCAGCCGACCGATAGTTACCGATGTTCAGTCGGCCATCATATGAGTATTCAAGTCGGTCCCAAATAGTTTGCCTCTGCGCTTCTGGAAATAGCGCCTTTGGTCCACTTGGTTTCATATACTGACTGAACATATCATCTGATGGTGACCTTGGTCCTTCAAGTATGATGGCCGGTTAGAGCTGGAACCAGTCGACTGATTGGCATATTTGGATAGCAACATATCAAAAGTTGGTTTGATCCGCTTGCGCTGTACTTCAACTTCATTCCTTTTCCACTTGCCAACTTCTGGACTCTTGGGCTTGACAAATCTCACACGAGCATTTTCTTGCACTTGTAGTTTCCCCCGAGTGTAGGATTCTTGGTGGTGATTTTGATCACTTCCTTGCCATCGGGTTGCTTACCAAGCACAACCTGACTCCCCAAGACCTTGTTGTCCTCTTTGTCTTTCCTGGGCTCACCAACAATGACATTAGCTTTATTAACAGATTCGGCTACCTCCGGCCGAATGAGTAGTTTCCCCCCCTCCAAATCCATGGTATTCATTGGAAAAGGCTGTTTATCAACTTGCATCTCAGAAAAGTTCAATCATCCGTCATTAATGGCCGATTGTATCTGTCGTCGAAAAACATTGCAATCATTAGTAGCATGAGAAAAAGAATTATGATACTTGCAATAAGCACACCATTTTAGCTCTTCAAACGGTGGTAAAGTATGAGATATTCTAATAATCTTAGCCTGTAGCAAAGCATCAAATATTCTATCACACTTAGCAATGTTAAAAGTAAACTTCATCTCTTCATCATGATTCTTATGAATCGCTTTCAGATCATTGCAAGTGAATGGTTTGGCCTTAGATGTCCAAAAAAATTCAGTAGAAAAAACATCACCCTCATTGTTTGAGTGATCATATTCTACCATATTTATCTTTGGACGATCGGCTTTGTATCTATGCACTTCTTTGAGATCTTTGCTTCGGCTTTCCTGAGCCAAACCCTTTGTAAGACTTGATTGATATTTAAGAACTCATAACCTTCTAGCTTTTCTCTAATGGGATTTCTCAAACCACTCAACACTAGCTCTTCCAAGTCTCTCTCAGTTATCACCAAACTAAAACACCGGTTTTTTGTTTCTCTGAATCTCTTGACGTAATCGGAGACCAATTCATCATGCTTCTGTTTAACCAATGTTAGATGCGACAACTTGAGTTCATTGTCGCCGCTATAAAAGTGATCATGAAATTTCTGCTCTAGCTGCGACCAAACCCGAATGGAACCATGTAGTAAAGAAGAAAACCATGAAAATGCAGTACCAGTTAATGATAAAGGAAAAAAAATGCACTTTCAATTCATTCAATGAACCCGCCTCACCCAATTGTGCTAAATATTGACTAACATGCTCCCATGAGGTTTTTGTGCCTTCTCCATTAAACTTAACAAAATCTGGAATTTTATATCCTGGAGGGCACTGGATGACATCAAAGTACTCGGGGTACGGCTTTTGGTAAATCTGATTCCGAGGTAACTCAACTCCAAAATTCTCTCGGAGCATCTTAGCCGTCTCCTCTCTAAGATTAGCTAGACCATCATCCATAGTGGATGATGAAGCTTGTGGCAGTGGCATAGGAGGAGTAGGGTTACTAGCTGTAGGTAAGAATTGTGGCATGTATGTCTACCCATAATTTGGTAGTGGTCGAGTGGTTATAGCTATAGGTAGTGTTTGGTTCGGCGTTGCCACCGAACCTGGCATGCTCATAATAGGATTAATGGGTGCAGCCACAATCTAATTTGTTTGTGTAGGATAATAAGTCATCGGCATGGGAGGTGCCGATGCAATAGGTAAAGCCAGATTAGGGTTTTGCACACTAGCAGCTACACCATTATTACCACTAGTCGATTGAGATATGTTTTTCTGAGCACTAGCATTTTCAATGAAAGTTTGATAGACTAGATTGTTACCATCAGCAATACGACTTTCAATCTCAGCCCACTTCTCAGGAGAAAAGGTAGTACTCACATAGGGTTTAACTGGCTCGGCTTGAAGAGGAGGGAACTTGATTTCTTCAATCGGAGTGATGTTGCCTTGGCGATCCTTCTTGAACTTTGCAAGGAACTCCTGCAGATCCTTCTCTTCGCGCGCCTTCTTGTACTCCTCATAGACTTGGCGATGATCGGCCGATATCTCATCAAGACTGGGCTTAATGATGTTACCGGCGTCTACCTTAGATGGCTTGGGAAGATCAGACATGGTGGATGATGATGATTGATCTTAGTTCCCTAGCGGAGTCACCAAAAAGTGTGTTGACACACGAACACGTCACGTGTACCCTCGATGTCGGGGGTGATGCACCGCAGCTCACGTCGAAGGAGACCAGACCGACAGCGCGATACGCAAGACAGTCGACGGGCACTTTTGCAGACCCGAAAACCCCACACCCCCGGGAGGGACCCCGTCAGGGAGTGCGGCGGCTATGGGCTGCCCTAGGTCAATTCGCTCGCCCCTAGAGCCTCGAGACTCGCAGCTCTCAAACACGAAGAACAGCGAAGAACGAGAGAGAAAACAATGGAGAGATAAAACGTAGAATGAAAAAGTAGTATATTGATTTGTTCGATTGTGTGTTGTTTAATCGGCCATCACCCCGAATATATATAAGAGGCGGCTGGACTTCCCGTACAAGTAAAGGATTCATCTAGGCTTTCATTACCAGAAATTACATCAATTCACGTCCTAGAGTCCTAGTTCTATTCCAACTCGGATTCCGTCTGAATTTGGCCCAACTTGTGTCTTCCTTCTTGCGCGGGCCATTGACCTTGCATATTATCTCCGATCAAGACGGCCCAAATATCAAACTTGTGCGCCTCGATGATACAAACAACTCTCATGTTGATCACTTTTTCAAATAAGGCCATCTTGAATACTTCTCGAGGTTATCTTTACCTTTCAGTCGGACTCGGTCTTGCAGTAGACTGGATTATCCGAGTCTCGTAGTGAATTTTCAGGCCATATACTATCTCTGATGATGATGACTCCAAAACCAAAGTTTATCGTCTTGACGATACACATAACTTCTGTATTGAACACTTCTTCATCCGAGGTCATCTTGATAAACTTTCGGGCAAATGTTCAGTTTTACTTAGATTCGAGCTCATCCACTCGGATATTAGAGACTTTCACTTGGACCGTCTGACTGGAATTTTTCACTCGGAAGACAATCTTTCACTCGGGTGACCATATTTCCACTCGGATGACTATATTTCCACTCGAAAAGCAATATCTTACTCGATCGACAAGTTTTCGTTCCGATGGTAATCTTTTCACTCAGAATATTTTCACCTGGAGGACAATTTCACTCAGATGACTATATTTTTACTCGGATAATAATAAGTTCATCCGGTCAGCAAACTTTCACTTAACCGGTAAATTTTCACTCGGATGGTAAGCTTTTTCACTCGGATTTCCGAATGAAAACACAACCTGATCTTGTCTTGCCTCCCCAGGTCGCATACTAACTCGGATCGAGACAATTTATATATGAAAATCGATCGGCTTGACGAGACAAAAAACTTTCATGTTGAACACTTTTAGATCCGAGGTCAGCTTCGATGGATAATTGCTCACGCATTGTACCAGACACACATCAACATGTGTCTGATGTCCAGCGTAATATTTTGATTCCTAGCTGGTCCGCACTATATTGGCTGTAACTTTTCCATACGAACTCGGATTGAGATGATTTATATCTGAAAATCGATCGTCTCAACGAGACGAAGACAATTCCTTTAGAGTGCTCCTTCATCTGAGGTCATATTGACGGTGTAATTGGCCGAAAAGTACTCAGAACACTAAATTTTGTCACTTGGAGTACAGTTTCGGCCACTAAGATGAGGTCGAATGGCGATAGCCTAAACATCAAAGTTGTTCCACTCGGCGACGTGAAACTTTCTCATGCTGAAAACCCTTTCACTCTGTATCTTGCCAAAATTAGGTGTCAACAAATGCCAACCAAAAGTCATCTGGGTCCTGACGCCAATGGTAAATAGTTCGATCAAAAGGTATACCGCTCCATGATTGGTTCTTTAATTTATTTATGTGCATCTAGGCTAGATATCATGCTTAGTGTTTGCATGTGTGCCCGATTCCAAGCGGCACCAAAGGAATCGCATCACTTAGCTGTGAAGCGAATTCTTCGATATTTGGCTTACATCCAACACTAGGATTATGGTATCCAAAGGGCCCACAGTTTGATCTAGTTGGATTCTCAGATGCTGATTATGCTGGTGACAAGGTGGATCACAAGTCTACATCAGGCACATGTCACTTTCTGGGATGATCACTTGTTTGTTGGTCTTCAAAGAAGCAGAACTGTGTATCTCTCTCCACTGCTAAATCTGAATACATTGCTGCTGGATCTTGCTGCCCTCAGCTTCTATGGATGAAGCAAAGACTCAAACACCATGTCATACATCTGAGGCAAGTACCACTCTATTTCGACAATGAAAGCTCCATCAAGATTGGCAACAACCCAGTTCAGCACTCAAAGACAAAGCACATTGTAATTCGTCATCACTTTCTCAGAGATCATGTTATGAAGGAAGATATTGATATCATTCACGTCACACACTGAAGAGCAACTGACAGATATCTTCAGAAAGCCCTTGGATGAGAAAAGGTTTTGCAAGTTGCGGTGTGAGCTGAATATCTTGGAATCCTCAAATGTCCTATGATCAGGCACACATCCTAACACTTATGCATGTTGATGACTTAGATGTGCAACACACGAAGTAACGTATATCTTCAATTAATGAAGACTTACACTCTAAGTGTGAATACACTAACGCGGAATTTGACTTCGAAGGGCCACGATAATTGTGCGCCATGTCTGGGTCTAATACTTCCTATACGGTGGGTAACACCACCACCAAACTTTTGTTTGGAATGATTTCTGTTGGCGTTACATTTGCAATGTAACATCTTAAATTTTAAATTTGGAATGTTATACATAGATCATTCATTCATGCATATCATATTTTATTGCAGTTTCGTTTCGTGATGCTCGAAATCCTAAGCAACTCAAGGACCCTCGGAGAGAGTTGGGGATTTCCCAGTTTTCGTATTTGAGTTTTATCAAATACTGTAATGAGGATTTTGGTTTTAATTATTTTTTCTCTCCTAAAATATTTCATATTAAAATATATGAGAGGAGATAATATGACTTCTCCAAAATAATTGAAATATTGGAGGAAAAATATTAAAACCAAATATTTGATTTTATTCGGGTTTTATCGCAATTTTATTTGCATTAGAAAAATTGCATGTTTTTCAAAGTTGCATTTTAGGGCCAAGAAAATATTCATCTTGTTCTAAATATTTTATTCAGACGGTGAAAATTTGTTTTGGCATTTTTAGAATTTTATTTTATTTTCTAGGATTTTTTTAGTTTCGGCGGAATTATTTAAAAAAATGCGCCGTGGCTAACTGGGCCGAAGCCCAGCCGCCGGCCCACTTCCCCGCGCCGCCATCTCCTTCCAGGAGACCGACGCCGCCGCCGCCTCGGACAGGAGTCCGGTCGGGACTCCTCTTCGCCGCTGCCCTTGCCCCTCCTCCAAGCCGCCCCTCCCCCCTCTTTAAATACCCCCCGGACCCCCGCCACCACCACCAACCCGCCCCGGACCCCCGCCACCGCAGCGCCGCGCCGTCGCCCCTGCCGCAGCTCGCCGCCGCCCCTCGCCGCGCTGCAGCCCCGCCTCTCGCTGGAGCCTCGCCGGAGGTAACGCGCCGTTCGCCGCCATCGGGTTTTTTAGAAAACCGATTCATTTTTTAAGAAAAAAACCCTAGTTCATTTGTTTAGATCGGTTCGCTGGTTTTCTCGGTTTATCTATTTAGCGGACGTTCATCCGTACGTTTGTTTTAACGAACGGTTTTCGCTTGATAGTTACAGACAACGAACGTTCGTTCGTTAGCCTGTTCGTCAGTTTTCTTTTTCTTGGATTTTTCCGCGATTATTTTCGATCGCGATTTCTGATCCGATTTTCGTTTTAGTTTATCATTTCGCTCGTTTGTCGGAATCAGGCAATTCAAGCGCCTAGATCTTCGTCTCGAAACCCTCTTTCCATTTAACCAACTTGAACAAGCTTTTTGCTACTGTAAAATTTGACCTTAGTCCAGATTAGTAAACTGATCTTGTTTCTTTCGCAGTTTGAGTTTCGTTGCTCCGCTTGATCTGATTCTTTTTGCAAACCGGAGTTCTTTAGTTGAACTTTCTGGTTAGATCTTCTTATTTGAGTTTTACCCGTGTTTATTTTCTTGATTGCTTATGTATGCTATTGTTTGTTTGCGATAGAACACCCGAAGTGCGAAGCGTGCTACTACGAGTCCCTAGGTTTTGCGGATCATCAGCAAGGCAAGTAACACTTCGATCATACTCCTTTATCATGGTTAGGATGTGATTAACATGTGGGTTGGGAAGTAGTTGATGAGGTAGAACCTATTGCCCTATTATATTCAAACCCTTGGGAGTTACTTCTACGAATTTCTTATATTGCTATGCTATGCTCGTAGACGTGGTTTGGGTGGGTGAAATCCATGACAGATGTGAGATTGTTAATTATGGTTTAACTTAAGGTGGCAACTTGAATACACATCTGAGTGGATTGTTTGTTGGGCACCTGGGGAATCCAGTGTTGTCCTAGGATATCCCGGAGTACCCGTGTGATAATCCTATGGTCCGCCACCCAGGCTCAAAGGGAACTGAGATATTTTCATGCTAGAAACTTCCGTGTGCAGCCACAAGCTATTATGGGCTGTAGCATAGTTGAGTAAGTTGCGTGAAGCTCCCGAAGAGGTGGATCAGCAGGTAGTGGGATGTAGGTTTGGTATGGTCTGCCCAGAGTAAGGGGTTAATGCTTCTGAAAGACTGTGTCTCAGTCATCCGTTTCTCAAACACCATGTAGTGCGAGAAATCCAACGGAGGAGATCGGGTCTTGTGGGGAAAAGTGCGCAAACCTCTGCAGAGTGTATAAACTAATCATGGTTAGCCGTGTCCCTGGTTATGGACATCTTGAGTATCTAGTACTTGGAGTATCCTAAGTATCTCATCACTCTAAACTAATATTGTTGGGTTGTTAATTACTTTAATTGGGATTGAGTTGGAGGAACCTTCTCAATGATGTTTCAACTACCATGATAGTTAAATAAAATATATTCCTTTGTTGTAGGGAAAAATTGGCTTTTCGTAAAAACTATAACCATAGAGCTTTCCACCAGCCAAATATGCATGTAGTGATAGCATTATTCTGTTCTTGCTCTACTGTGTTATCTTGCCAGCATATTCCATGTGCTGACCATTTTCGGGCTGCAACGTATCATGTTGTATACTTTTCAGACGAGGAGTAAGGTTCGTTTGGTCGATGTCGTGCAGCTCAGCTATGCCGTTGGAGTTGATGGACTCACTTTATCTTCCAAGCCTTCCGCTGTTATCGTATTAGATGGCCTTAAGCCATATTTACTGTAATAAGTTCTCTTTTGAGACATTCGATGTAATAAGTGTGTGATTGCTACTCTGTTATAAATCCTCGAGTTCTATGTGTGTTAGCTTTACCGATCCAGGGATGACACTGAAGCACAGAGACTTGGCCGTTTGAGCTCGGGTCGCTACATGCAAAGTCGACACATTTGGTTTATTTTCCATATTAACATGTCTTCATGTTTATCTTCACTATATTGATTTGGTCTTATTCGGATATATTCATATATTAGCGTTCTGTCCTCTACAACATTCACTTATAGCTATGTCTTCTCGTTTGAATCTTTTGAACTAAGTGAATGTGATCGGACCCTAACCTCTCTATGCTCCCCTCTCAAATCTATCTATCCAAATCATATGCATTCTATTGAAACTGTCGAATGTCTTCTCTGCGTCCTTGTCAGCAGAAGACACAGAGATAAACATTAAATCTATTTTAAATGCTCAATCCTTTTTGCCTGAAACCCAGAGAAGTCAGAACGACCACCCAACAATCCAGGCGTGCGTGGGAACATGGAACAAGTTCCAATGTATTGCATGTTCGCCACGTGTCCCTTAGATGTGAACAGCCAGGGGCACCTGCGTAATAACGTTGTGCCGTCCCTGTTCTTATAAATACATGCCACACCCGAGTCATCATCTCTTCTTCCACTTCTCCTTCTCGCACAAACCCGAGCGCCACCGCTAGCCCTCGACGACGCTGGCGACCAAACGCTTAGCTGCCGTGACCTCACCGACGCCGTCCTCACGCCGGCCGTGGACATCGTCTTCTCCGCCGTCACCGTAGGTGTCCTCCGTCGCCAAGTTAGGGCACGGAAGATCGAACTGCTCGGCCTCATCTTCTACTCCGTCTAGCAGTTCTTCATGTGGTAAATAAAACCACTTTTTACAGTCCTTTTGATCCGATAGATTCATCCTTTTCAACCACAAGTGGTTTTTGTCCCTACAAATTTGGATCTATCCTATTCTGCATCTCATAACATGCCTAGTATATTCACTTATGCTTCACAAAGTAGTTATATTCCTCACTTGTACTTATTCTTGGATTCGTACAAATCTGGAACCAACTCTCATCATATGAGTGAATGTCTTCGCGCTATGAGGTCAATGTCTTCTAAACTTATTTATCTTCAAAATCTTCTGAGAATGCATATGACCTCTTCCCCTTCCCTCGCATCTCTAATGCTGTCACAGGTACATGTCCGTGGGAGAATCCCTTGGTTCTCATAGTCTGCATTCATTTGCAGAGTTCTTACAACATCACATAAATTTTCCCGAAGCCAGTTCCTGTCTGACCAGCAGACGGAAGCCTGTGCAAGTTTTGAAGCCATTCAGTCTGAGCTTCATGGCTACAGAGAAATCAGTCATGAAGGGAGGCAGACAACGCCGTGGGAACACAGTTAAGGACCTGCCACCAGATCTCTATGAGCTATACAAGTCAGATCCTGAAGAGACCTATGGGGAATGCAAGAACCGAATCCAGTGGATTCGAAGATATTGGGCAGATGAATGGTTCAAGTACAAATTTGTCACTAACGAATATGCTGAAAAGAATGCCATCAAGGGCCCCTGGCGAGATATCATATACAAAGGTCTTCAGCCCAAGTCGAAGCCCGAAGCCATTGCTCAAGGCTTCTACCCTTGCATGGTCCGTGGACCTCAGCCTACTAATGCCGACCCATCCTCTCTGTTATGGTGTCGTGAAGATAATCTCTTTAAGCACAACTTCCAGTTTGCCAAAGAGTCTGCAAAGAAGAACAAGAAGGACCTTGGTCTGGACTTCAACCCAGGTCCATCTGCTCCCCGTGCCGATGGCACACGTGATGCCGAACCCAATATCATCGGGCCTTTCTACAACCTCGACGGTCTCATCTCACACATTGCTGTTCAGGGGGCAGCCGTGGAGCACTCTGCAGATGACGCTGATTCTGATGAAGCGCCTGCTCCTCCCAAGCCACAGAAGCAAAAGAAACCAACGGCTTCAAAGCCCTCCTCTGCACCAAAAGCTTCGCGTGTGAAGCCTCTGGCCACTGCACCTCCTGAAGCCAGTGTGCAGTCTAAAGATCTCTCTCGCATCTCCAAGACTGAGAAGAAGACGAAGAAGCCCGTTCAAATTTCTGGTCAAGCACTGACCCCAGCTGCCGTTCTGAGGAACAAGAATGAAGCCATTGATCTGTCAAGTGACGACGATCTTGGCGATGACGCTCTTGAGCTGCTGATAAAGAGCAAGGAAGAGGCGGAGATCTTCAATGATCTACCCTTGTTTGATGTGGACATCTTGAACAACTTCATAGATGAATGGTTTGCAAACCCTAGCATCAACCTCGACGACCTTGAGCTTCCAATTGGCATCAGTGTCTCTTTACAAAGTGCCATTGCTTCTGAGCTGGCTCTGGCTCACAAGATTGTTGAATTGAAGAACAAAATTGATTATGAGAAGGCTCAGTTCAAGAAGAATGTGGCCAATGTCAGTGTGGCTGATGTTTAAAGCTTCAAGCAGACGCTGCATGATCTCAAAGAGCAGTTCCACCAGAAATGCCAGGAAGCAAATGGTTCAAGAGAGAGAATGAAGTACTTTGTTGAGAAAAGTGTTCAAGCTCATAATGAAGCAGAAAAGCGCAAGGCTCTGGGGCGCCCCGGTATCGACCCCAGAATGGCTGCCAAGAAGAAGAGGAAGCCCTTTGTGGCCCAAGATGAAGCATCAAGGCAGGAAGAACCTCGCATTGTCTTCCCTGCCAGTATGACAGGCTTGAAGCCTAAGGTCCCCACAACTACTTCAGAACTCAAGAAAACAAGGGCAGCTGAAGCCAAAGCCCGTAAGCGCAAGACCAAGAACACCACTGACGACGCTCCACCAACCAAGAAAAGAACAACCAAGAAGAAAGATCGGGTTGCTCCCACAGAGCCCCTTCTCGTCGAGCCAATCTCAGTTGCTCGTTCTGCGTCTAAACACCATGAGCGCCAGTTGATAGTTCATGAGCCTGCTACCACAGAGGCTCCTAAAGCTGAATAAGATCCAGCTGTTGACCCCACCGCAGTTGAAGACATTGGTCCCGACGACAATGTTGAAGATGACGAAGTCCTTCCTCAGATCGAGCACAACATGGTATCATCGCCTGTTCTGACGAACAGCGAACTCATCAGCATTGGTCGTCCTTTGACGCCAATTGCTCAGGATGATTCATGGGCTGATCACCCTCAAGACTCCCCCCATCAAGAATCACCAAGTACTCCCCCACCTCAAGCCACCACTCCGATGCTTGACAATGATGACTTTGTGGCCCAGCCGACTCCCTCTCCAAAGGCGTCACCCGCACTCCGCAGGCTTCGCAAAGGACCAAGGCCACAAGTCACTCTATCGAGCGTTCCAGAAGGAGAAGAGCACCACAACTCAGTGGCATGACAAGTGTTCCCTGACGCCAGTCCAACTGTGAATGTCTCAAAGTCTGAAGCCAAAGCTGCTGAAGACATTCCGGCTGCATCAGCCGATGATCAAGAAGTACCCCGTCAAGAAGAAGAACGTGTTGCTACACCCCCATCCAACCCTGAAATTGTTCTCGAGGAGAACATGTCCGACCCTCCAGCTACTCAAGTGGAGGTTGAAAATACTGAGGCGACCACTAACACCAGTACTGAAGCCAATGACATTGTCATGGCCAAAGCTAATGTGGCGCCTGAAGCTAATGTGGTGAATGCACCTGAAGCCAATGCTGCACCTGAAGCAAATCTGCAGCCTGAAGCCAATGCCTCTGCTCCTGTACCACCTCCAAGGCCACACACCATCGAGCAAGCATATGATTGTGGTCAGCTTGTTACCGTCCGCTGGCCAATTTTGGTTCCTCCGCCTGCTCCTGGACCTCAATTTGCCTATCATGTGGAGCACAAGCCTCAGGTCCAGAAGCCAAAGCCAAGGCTGCCAAGGTTTCCAGGTACCGCAACTTCACCAGGATCCTTTAATGTAAATGGCTTCATAGCACACAACACCTTCTTTGATAGTGCCAAGAACCCCTACTCCAAGCCAAGAATCTCATCTGATCGATTCTGGAGCTATCAGCAGCGCAGTTACTATTCTTATGTTCTCTATGATCAAGAGAGCATCTTTCCCCATATGCGTCTCGATAGCGAAGCTATTGCTGGACTGCCCTGCTTAGAAGAGGCACTTGACTGTTTTCGTGATGCTGGTCTCCTGAACTTTGTGATTGCTAAAGAGAATTGGAATGAAGAGCTTCTGCTACAATTTTATGCTACCCTCCACATTCGCGGCTACAATAGAGATCCGAAGACTTGGATCCTTGAGTGGATGACAGGCGATGTACACCATGAAGCCAAAGCCCAAGACATCATTGAGCTTACTACCCTGCCCACTCCTAGTGAACACTATGAACCAGGTTGTCAGCTCCACCGCAATGCCTTGGAGAGCATCTTCCAGAAGCCAGAGCCCAACATGAGCCAAATGCTGAGCATGATGAAGCCACTGCCCCAAGACGCTGACTATCCAGAGTTCTTTGTTGAAGACCTAGAGTATCTGCCCCGCACTATTTATCATATCATCAGGCGCACTCTATGGCCTGCCAAAGGACATTCTCCTGCAGCAAAGCTTGAAGGAGAAATGAAGACATTGGTTTTCTATATCTTCAATGGCATTAGCTTCAATGCTCAAGACTTCTTCATCATGGAATTGGCTGCATCTGGCTCCGATATCTTTGGTCTGAAGTTCTATGCTCCATGGGTAATGCACCTCATCAAGATTCACTCTGCTATCAACTATCAGCCTTCTGCGCGCAATCATCTCATATTCTTGCCAGAGGTTGATATGTCTATTGAAGCCATCTACCCAGAGCCTGCCAAAGAGCCTGTTTATCTTCACAATGCTGATCACCAAAGCTTCACACAACCCATTGAAGGAGTTCAGGCCGTCACTCGTGTTTATCCTTTGGCTGGCAATACACGTGCCCCTCATACCCAAACTGAAGCCACTGAAAGCACAATTTCCCAAAGGCCTCGGAAGCGATCTCGTGTTCTCAATGACTGAGAGCTTGTAGTCGCCCTGCATCAGAAACAGGATAAGCATCATGACTGACTCAAGCGTCAAATGCAGAGCCTCTTGGTGGATGTCAATCACATTCGCAACCTTGCCACCAAGAATGCCTTTGTCACTCATGAAGCCTGTCGCCGGTCGTGGAAGAGTCTGACTCTGCTGATCTCTGAAGATGATCTTCAACAGGATGGCTTCACAGAGAGATTCAAGTTTGATTCAACTCTTCCCCGGAACGCTCACTTGCGTCGGACTCCCTCAATCGAAGACTCTGACTATTCCTCCTCAGCTGCAACTGTTAATGCCAGAGTCATTGATGACCAAGATGATGCTACCTCACCACCTCCAACTTCGGCGCGTATCGACACTGCACCAAGTTCGTCTGCACCACCAAACCTCAACGAAGACCCTGCTGCTTCGCCTAGTCCTCATGGGAACGAGTAGAAAGCTCTATGTCTTCAAACCTTTTTGGTCATTACTGACAAAAGGGGGAGAAGCATATGAGTTGATAGTCTTCAAGAGGGTCCATAAGGGAGGTTGCTATACCTTTGCTACATTTGCCAAGTGCTTACAACTCTAGCTTTTGATACATTTGGTTCTTTGAGTTGTAACACTTAAACTTGATGGTCGTCTGCAACCTTTTCGGTCAACTATGTGATGCGATGATAAATTCCGCACGAAGTCATTTTGCAGACGTCCATTTTTCATTATGCATGTTATTATCTTCGCTATATCCCTTCATGCATGATGAATTGTCTTCATAAGTAGAAGAGGATCTCCGCAAGTACAACCTGCCATGTGCATTTGCATTCAAAAGCAAAATACTTATATGCACATCTTCAGGGGGAGCCTTTTAGCTACTTATGAAGACAATACCTCAATCCTTTACAATTTCACATACTTTTATCCCCGTTGAAAACTTCAACCAGTTTGTCATCAATCACCAAAAAGGGGGAGATTGTAAGTGCATCTAGTGCCACCCCTAGTTGGTTTTGGAGTATTGACGACAAACTTGGTTGAGGGACTAATGTGTTTGTGATAATTACAGGATAACACAGGTAGTAGTCCTTCATTGATTCGGTTTACCTGCCGGAGATGACCCCTAAAAATGTGTGAAGACATTGAAGACAATGGTGGTATGTGAAGATATTCACACTGAAGACTATGCCATGAGAAGACATCGCATGAAGACTTTGGAGCGCGAAGACATAGTTGTTTCGTAGTTTCATTTTCTTCTTTTTTGAGTCATAGGAACCACCGTACTGTTAAGTGGGGTCCAAGTGAACAAAGTCAGAGTGACTAAAGTAATGCTCAACCAAATCCTAAGTCTTCGAGCGAAGACAATGAGAACAAAACCTATCCAGGGCTGGATAAGTCAGCTTTACTTGTAGCCCAAGTCAAGCTGCCGCATGTGTTTGAAATCTGACCGTTGGAACACGTGTCAGTTCCTTAGTGACCCAGGGTCATTTCGGACAAATCAGGTCGGGTTGCCCAGTGGCTATAAATAGCCCACCCCCTACAGCATAAATTGGTGGCTACTCAGAGTTAGTGCACGACTTTTGTCGTTTGAGAGCAACCCACCTCCGAAACCTTTGAGAGAGAAATCCTTGCGAGGACAAAGACCTAAACACCCAGAGCCAAAGAGTGTTAGGCATCACTGAAGTCTTTCTGTCTGTGTGATCTGAAGACTTGTTACACTTGAGGATTGTGTATCCTCCAGCCGGTTAGGCGTCGCGTTTTGAGCATCCAAGAGTCATTGTGGATCGCCGGTGAACGAAGTCTGTGAAGGTTTGGAAGTCTACCTTGAAGACTTACCTGAGTGATTGGGCGAGGACTAGGTGTCCTTAGCTCAAGGGGAATAAGGTGAAGACACGGTCTTCTGAGTTGAATCTCAGCCTCCCTAACTAGACGTACAGTTGTCACAGCAACTGGAACTGGCCCAACAAATCCTTTGTCTTCACCAAGCAACTGGTTCTATCTCTTCCCTCTCTTTACTTACAGTTAATCTTCACTGTGTGACTGTTTGTTCTGACTGGCTTCATACTATCTTCCATCCTGATTCATACTGCCTAGCTGCTAATAGTCTTCGTGCTTTCACTTCATTGTATACTTGACTATGGCTTGCCTAGTGTAGTCTACCTTCCGTTGCATGTTAATAGGTTCATTTCTATCATTTGTCTTCGAAGCTTCCATGTTTTGAAGACTTTCATAAAAATCACCTATTCACCCCCCCCCCTCTAGTCGATAACTAGCACTTTCACCCATGCTATTGCTCCCCGGCAATGGCGCCAGAAAAAGGTCTTGATAACCCACAAGTATAGGGGATCAATTGTAGCCTCTTTAAATAAGTAGGAGTGTCGAACCCAATGAGGAACTAAAGTAGAACAAATATTCCCTCAAGTTCTGTCGACCACCGATACAACTCTACGCATGCTTAACGTTTGCTTTACCTAGAACAAGTATGAAACTAGAAGTACTTTGTAGGTGTTGTAGGCTAGGTTTGCAAGAATAAAAAGCATGTAAATAAAAGCTAGGGGCTGTTTAGATAAATACACAACTAAGTTAGTCTCAGTAGAGAGCTTTTTGTCACGAGAAAGTTATTTGTCCCTAGACAATTGATAACTAGACCGGTAATCATTATTGCAATTTTATTTGAGGGAGAGGCATAAGCTAACATACTTTCACTTCTTGGATAATATGCACTTATGATTGGAACTCTAGCAAGCATCTGCAACTACTTCTCAGGTCTGTGCTCCTGTCACTCACGCCACCCACCACAAGCAAATCATGAACATATTACAAACCCTACAGCGGGGATCCCTCATGCTTGCGTGACACGGAGAGCACCATAGGATAGCACCAATAATAAACATGCAACTCAAACCAATCACGATCATCAATTAACTCATAGGACAAAACGGATCTACTCAAACATCATAGGATAGCCATACATCATTGGGAAATTTCATATAGCATTGAGCTCCATGTTTAAGTATAGATTACAGTGGGTAAAAGATGGGTTACACCGCTGCATAGAGGGGGGAAGAGTTGGTGATGACGGCGGTGAAGTTGTTGGTGTAGATCATTGTTGCGATGATGGCCCCGGTGGTGTTCCAGTGCCACTGGGAGAGAGGGGAGAGAGCCCCCCCTTCTTTTTCTTCTTCTTCCTTGACCTTCCCCCTAGATGGGAGAAGGGTTTCCCCTCTGGTCCATGGCATCCATGGTGGCCGAGGGGCGAGAGCCCCTCCGAGATTGGATCTCTCTCTCTCTCTCTCTCTCTCTCTCTCTCTCTCTGTTTCCTTCTGTTTTTGCGCTCCCTGATTCTGCCCTTTCACCATTTCTTAAATTCCCAGAGATCCATAACTCCGATTGGGCTGAAATTTTGACACGATTTTTATCCGGATATTGGATTTCTTGCGGTGAAAGAAGGGCACCAACCGCCTTACGGAGTGGCCACGAGGGCCCAGGGCATCGTCTCGCATTGATTCCACTTCCCAAAATTCACATATATTCCAAAAAATCTCCATAAGTTTTTATCCATTTTGGACTCCCTTTGATGTGGATTTTCTGTGAAACAAAAAACATGCAACAAACAGGAACTGGCACTGGGCACTTGATCAATATGTTAGTCCCAAAAATAGTATAAAGTTGCCAAAAGTATGTAAAAGTTGTGGAATATTGGCATGGAACAATAAAAAATTATAGATACGACGACGACATATCATGGTGTCGCGAAGATAATCTGTTCAAGCGCAACTATCAGTTTGCCAAGGAGTCAGCTACAAAGAACAAGAAGGAACTTGGACTCAACTTCAACCCTGGTCCATCTGCTCCAAGGGCTGATGGCACGCGTGATGCCAATCCGAATGTCATCATCCCCTTCGACAACTTCAATGGTGTCCTCTCTCACATCGCTGCTCAGAGGGCTACGGTGGATCAATCTGCTGATGACGCAGATTCTGAAGATGCGCCAGTGCCACCGAAGCAGAAGACGAAGAAAACAAAAGCTTCGAAGCCTCTGCCACACCAAAAGCTTCGACTGTGATGTCGTTGACCACTAGACCTCCTGAACCCAGTGTGCAGTCTGAAGATTTGTCTCGTGTCTCCAAGAAGGCCGAGAAGTCCAAGAAGACCAAGAAGCCCAAGAAGATTTCTGGGCATGAACGGACTCCTGCTACCGTTCTACGGAACGAGGAAAACACCATTGATCTGTCTAGTGATGAAGATCTTGGTGATGACGCACTTGAGCAGCTAATCAAGAGAAAGCAAGAGGAGGACATCTTCAATGATCTGGCCCTCTTTGATGTTGACATTCCGAACAACTTCATCGATGAGTGGTTCGATGACCAAAGCATCAATATTGATGATCTTCAGCTGCCTGTGGATAGAAGCATCACGTTCCACGGAGCTATTGCAAATGAACTGGCCTTGGAAAATTGTTGAGATCAAGAACAAGATTGAATATGAAAAGGCACACTTCAAGAAGCACATGCCCAAACTGAGTGTGGCTGATGTGCAAATCTTCAAGAAAATGATGGATGACCTCAAAGCCGAGTTTCACAAGAAGAGGGAAGAAGCCAAAGGCTCTCATGAGCGCATGAAGCACTACACGCAGAAGTGTGTCCAAGCACACAATGAAGCTGAAAAGCGCAAAGCTCTTGTGTGTCCTGGCATCGACCCCAGAATGGCTGCCAAGCTAAAGAAGAAGTCTGCTGAAGCTCAAAGTGAAGTACCCACGCAGGAAGAACCTCGCATTGTTTTCCCTGCCAGTATGACAGGCTCAAAGCCTAATGTCACCTGAGCAGCTTCAGAGCTGAAGAAGACAAGGGCAGCTGAAGCCGAAGCCAGGAAACACAAGCACAAGGATGCGTCTAATGATGCCCCATCAAAGAAGAAATTGAAGACAAAGTCTTCCAAGAAAGAGCATGCTGCGGCCTCTGAGCCCCTCATTGTTGACCCCATTTCCTTTGCTCGTCCAGCCTCCACCAACCAAGAGCGTCTTCTTGTGATCCATGAGCCTGCTTCCATAGAGGCTCCTGAAGATGAAGAAGTTCCAGCTGTTGACCCCATCACAGCTGAAGACATTGGTCATAAAGACAATGTTAATGATGATGTAGTCCTTCCTCATCTCGAGCCCCAAATGGTATCATCGCCTGTTCTTACGAACAGTGAACTTATCAGCATTGGTCGTCCTTTGACGCCAATTGCTCAGGATGACTCATGGACTGAGCGCCCTCAGCAAGACACCCCCGTCCATGATGAGACACCCGGAACTCCACCACCTCAAGTCACCACTCCGGTGCTTGACGATGGCAACTACATGGTGCAGACCACTCCATCACCACAGGCGTCGCCCGCATTTTGCAGGTTTCGCAAAGGCCCCAGGCCACAGGTCACCATGTCGAGCATTCTAGAAGGGGAAGTGCAACAAAGCTCAGTAGCATGTCAAGTGTTTCCTGAAGCCACCCCTACTGTGAATGTCTCTGAGTCTGAAGATATCTTCCGATCGATTCTGGAGCCATCAACAGCGCATCTACTACTCATGCATTCTGCACAATCAAGAGCGAATCTTTCCACACATGCGTCTTGACTGTGAAGCTATTGCTGGGCTGCCTTGTCTTGAAGAAGTGCTTGACTGCTTCATGGATGTTGGTCTTCTGCCATTTGTGACAAACAAAGAGCACTAGAATGAAGAGCTTCTGCTATAGTTCTATGCTACACTTCATATTCGTGGCTACAACAGGGATCCGAAGAGATGGATCCTTGAGTGGATGTCAGGTGATGTACATCACGAAGGCAAAGGTCAAGACATTATGGAGCTTACTTCCCTGCCCACTCCAGGTAAGTTCTACGAGCCTGGTTGTCAGCATCATTGAGATGAACTATAGAGTATCTTCCAGAGACCCGAGCCAAATATGAGTGAGATGCTCAGTATGATGAAGCCATTGCCTCAAGATGTTGAATACCCCAAAGAGTTCTTCGTGAAAGACCTCGAGTACTTGCCCCGCACAGTATACCACATTCTGAGGCGTGCTCTATGGCCAATCAAGCGATATTCTTCTGAAGCCAAACTTGAAGGAGCCATGAAGACTTTGGTATTTTATATCAGCAATGGCATCATATTCAATACCCAGGATTTCTTCATCGGACAACTAGTTGTATCTGGGATTGATCTGTTTGGCCTAAAATTCTATGCTCCATGGGTGATGCGCCTGATCAAGCTCCATTCTACCATTGACTATCAGCCCTCAACGCGCAACCATCTTGTTTTTCTGCCCGAGGTTGATCTGTCCATTGAAGCCATCTACCCCGAGCCTGCCAAGAAGCCTCTACAGTTTCAGAATGTTGAACACCAAAGCTTCTCACAACCAATAGAGGGAATTATTGTCCCCAATGCTGCAACCTCTACTTATCCTCTAGCTGGAAATATGAGAGTGCCACATCGTGCCAACACCAAAGCCACTGCCAGTATGATTGCCCAAAGGCCTCGGAAGCAATCTCGTGCCCTCAATGACCGAGAGCTTCTTGTGGCCTTACATCAGAAGCAGGATAAGCCTCATGACTGGCTAAAGCGTCAGATGCAGAGCATCTTGCTGGATGACAATTGCATTCGAAACTTGGCCACCAAGAACTCGTTTGTTGTCCATGAAGCCTGTCGGCGGTCCTGGAAGAGTCTCACACTGCTCTGTCCTGAAGACGATCTTCATGAAGATGGCTTCACTGAGGACTTCAAGTTTGATTCCAGGCCTCCACAAAATGCAAGCTGGCGCCGGACTCCCTCAATTGAAGATTCTGAGCGTTCATCTTCGGCTGCAACTGTTGTTGCGAGAGTCCTCGATGAAGAAGACTATGCCACTTCACCAACCATGCCTGCACTGCATCTCGACACTACATCAGGACCGTTGTCGGTGTCAAAACCGGCGGATCTCGGGTAGGGGTCCCGAACTGTGCATCTAAGGCGGATGGTAACAGGAGGCAGGGGACACGATGTTTTACCCAGGTTCGGGCCCTCTTGATGGAGGTAAAACCCTACATCCTTCTTGATTATTCTTGATAATATGAGTAGTACAAGAGTTGATCTACCACGAGATCGGAGAGGCTAAACCCTAGAAGCTAGCCTATGGTATGATTGTCTGTTGTCCTACAGACTAAAACCCTCCGGTTTATATAGACACCGGAGGGGGCTAGGGTTACACAAGGTCGGTTACAAAGGAGGAGATACACATATCCGTATTGCCTAGCTTGCCTTCCACGCCAAGTAGAGTCCCATCCGGACACGGGACGAAGTCTTCAATCTCGTATCTTCATAGTCCAACAGTCCGGCCGAAGGATATAGTCTGGCTGTCTGGAGACCCCCTAATCCAGGACTCCCTCAGTAGCCCTTGAACCAGGCTTCAATGACGATGAGTCCGGCGCGCAGTGTTGTCTTCGACATTGCAAGGTGGGTTCCTCCTCCGAATACACCACGAAAGAGTTTGAATACAAGGATAGTGTCTGACCCTGCAAAATAAGTTCCACATACCACCGTAGAGAGAATAATATTTCCACAAATCTAATCCGCTGACACGTTTTGGCAGCATGACATCACGCCACGGCCCGGTAATCATTTGAGCCGTTTTTCTTTAACCAGCCCCACACATAACGCGAGGCGGTTTCTTGACACGTCTTGTCAAAGCAGAGATCATGTTCCCTTTATTAAGGGATTCTCATTAATACGAACGTGGGTAACCCAACCGTGCCTAGGACTCCTAGATCTTAGGTAAGTCCCAAACGGCCACGAGGAGGACGCTTGATATTCACCCTCTTTATAAAGGGACAAGGCTTTTACTTTTTCCCTCCCGTGCTCAATCGAATCCTTCCCCCGCCTCGAGCTCTAACACCCAAAGCCAAGGTCAGGTGCTTCGGACCTTCAATCATGTCCGGATCCATCCTTCAAGGCCGGTGGATGTCTTCCTTCGTCACGGAGGAGGACATCAAGAAGTTGAGGGAGGCCAGATATCTAACCGCCGAAATTTCGCATAGGCTGCCCGCCCGACGGCAGGTCGTCCCTACTCCCGAACCCAACGAGAGCATTGTGTTCGTCTCCCACTTTCTCCGAGGACTAGGCCTTGCTCTGGATCCCTTTGTCAGTGGTCTCATGTTCTATTATGGGCTGGATTTTCACGATCTGGCCCCGGATTCCCTTCTTCACATCTCATCATTTATTGTCGTGTGTGAGGCCTTCCTCCGCATTACCCATCACTTTGGCCTGTGGCTCAATACCTTCGATGTGAAGCCGAAGATGGTCGAGGGGCAGTACGCAGCGTGCGGAGATGCTCTAATAAGAAAAATTGCTGATGCTCCATGGCCAAAGGGTTCCTTTCCAGAGGTGTCCGGATTGTGGCAACGGGAGTGGTTTTACGTCACAGCTCCCCGAAGTGCCAAGTGGGTAGCTGCCCCACCTTTCGCTCAGGCCCTCCACCACAACTGATGTCATGGATCAGCAGGGGGTTGAGCTGGGGTCCTGCCAAGGACGTGCCAATACTGTAGAGCCATATCCGAGATCTGTTCGAGGGAGATTTCAGTCTAGTTATGGTAATGCAAGTTATGCTGGTTTGTCGAGTCCAGCCTTGCAAATGTCGGCCCCTCCGCATGTGGGAATTCAACCCAGAAGGACCATGCACTATTCAGAATTTCCTCAGCATGACATACAAGGAGATGTACAAATCGTTCTTCAGACCCCAAATAGAGTGTCCGGACACTACCGAGGACGTGGGCCTAAGCTGCAATCGCCCCGCTCCCCAAGTAAGGTAATCCCATGGCCGAACGCACTATCCTTTTATTTATCATGACATCATTTTGAAGAATCCCTCTTTGACCAAGACTGGATAACAAAGGCGAAGATGATCTGGTGTTCGGCCCCCCTTCCTGAAGGCTTGGACAATTCGGTGCTGGAAAAGATGCTCGAGCCGGCACCTTGTCTAGTGCCCTCAAAGGAAGATGAAGGGGGGGGGAATAAAGAGGGCGAAAGCGGGCCTCCATCGCTACCTATTCCAATCGAGGGAATGAGCGCCTCCGCGAGGGAGGATAACCAAGGGGAAGAATCTGACATTCTCTCTCCCCTAGGAAGGAAGAGGTCTACCTCTGAAGATCCGGAAATAACGTTTCCAAACGGGAGAAGAAATCTCCTCCAGAGGGACCTGCCTCGGAGGGTACTCTTGCCGCACAATGTCCGCATGGGGATCAGCCCTCTATAGAGCTGTAAGTAAAAGGGTATTCAATAATGAAAATATCTTGATCTATTTTTGAGGAAAATAATCGAAGCATTTATCTTGCAGTTCGGATCTTAGGCCTTCTCAGCAGAGCTCGTCTTCGGGGGATCTTCTTCCGAAGATGATGGAGAGCGAAACGCCTCCCCCTGCCACACCGCCTCACGAAGTGGGCGACCCCGAGGTGTCGTCGCGGAGGGCTTCAGAAGGTAATCCTATGGCCACCCGAAGTCCTCAGTATCCGGCTCTCGAAGAGAGCAGTCAAAAGATTCCGGCACTGTCTGGTATGTGGTTGGACGTACTGAGGGATCTGCTGGAGAATGCGGCTATCTCAAAAGAGCACCACACATTGATGGGTACGGTGATTGAAAGGATTTCGTCCGCCGAAAGCGGGCTGCATGAAGCCTTTATGAGTCTACTGACGGGTTTTGAGGTACGTGAAATGATGTACATTTTTGACAGTACCGCACATTTTTAGGTGTGCCCTGTGTAGATAGTAGCCCCTGAGACTCTGGTTGTCGTCGAGAACGGCGGCAAACAGAGGATCATAGTCCCAGGTAATAACCAGACCGCCTTTATGTGCAGGTGGTTGAAGCTCCGGTGGCTAGCCGGACTGATGGGTTTGCCGAACTAAAGCGGCAACTGGATGCGGCAGATGCCGACATCATGCTTGTTAACAAGCGGCTTGACGAGGCATAAGGTAGGTTATTTTTCTGGTGATAGTCACATAGTAAGAGCAGCATGATGCCAGTATCTTTAATATGTTGTGACTGCAGATGGAGCTGCCACCGTGGAGACCCTTCGGGCGGAGCTTGCTCGAGCCAAGGAGAAAGCAAGGAGTAGTAATGCGGCCGCTTTAAAGGCGGCGAAGAGTTAAGGGCCGAACAGGCCGCACATTGCGGGAGCAAAGAAAAATTTGCCAAGATGGTCATGGAGTTAAAAGATGCTGCTAACCGTTACCGGCTTCTTGAAGAGGAAAACCGGGCGAAAGCGATGGATCTGGAGAAGGCCCGGGTGGCTGCCAAGGAAGCCCGCTCCAAAATTAGAGCGACGAAGGAGGAGCTGAATCAAGCTACAGATATCGTGTCTGGGAAGCCCTTCTTGCGGACTAAGTTTAGAGATCCGAAGTATGCTCCTCTGGACCGGCTATGGAGTTCTGGGGATGCGTACATGGATTTGGCTGCCAGCGCTGCTAATGCCGCCGAGTACTTCAAGGATCAGAAAGGTCTCGAAGTGGAGAAGTTGTTCTGGTCACAGTTTCACTCTCCAGTCCGTCCGCTGCTGCTGAATGAGCGATTGACCAGTTCGGCCGAGCTCCATAGATTATCCGGACTGGCCATGAGGTCCGTTGTGGATCATTTGTGGCCAGGAGGGCCAAGGCCGAATAGCTACTTTAGCTTAGTGCAACAGTTCCTTGGCGCTGTGCCACGCATCGATGCTGTAAAGAGGTCTGCATGCATAGAAGGCTCGCGGATGGCCCTTGCCCGTGTCAAAACATACTGGGCGGAGATGTATGCCACCACTGTTGCGGCACAGGGTTCGGCCATAGGCCGAGTGGCTGCCGAGCACTACTTTGAGGAAGTTCTTGAAGGCACTCGTTCGATAGAGGCTCAGTGCTTGAAGAATATTATGTTTGAGTGACATGTATTCCCATTGTAAAAACAATGTTTTATTGAATTTAACAAGGCTGTATTTATACTTTTGCCCGAAAGTACTATGATGCCTCATGTGCGGCCGTTTATGTATATATATATAACCTGAAAGATGGCAGTCGTCGGCTTCAGCCCCGACACATATAATGCGGGGGTGTTCGCAGAAGACGCATGTTCACACTTGATCGAACGTCTTGGTCCATTAAGGAGGTGATAGTGCAGCGAACTAGGCAACCGGACTATAATGCTTTAACACTTTCACTTAGCCAGAGGAGTTTGATAGTGGGGCTACTATATAGCCCCTGGTGGCTTCGCGCTCATCCGGATTCGGGGCGCATACATGCCTGGACGGGAAACGGCCCTTCGTTAAGGCGGAGGAATCCCGAAGATTCCACTAGGTCATCGAGTGGTTGACCAGTCTCACGCTATATCATGACATTCAGTTTTCAGCTTTCTCTACTGAGGTGCTCATCTGGATGAACCAGGGCACAATCGCAGTAGTTCTCCTGGTGCCGCCTTAGCCGATAGAGCGGAACGTAAGGCAGCAAAACACAGGAGCCGGGCAAACCCAACATTTGACCAAAGACATGATTCGGAGCTGATGCATATAAGGCCAAACTCGCGACAACGAACACTCCCTAAGGTATTCGGTCTTTATGATGTAAATCGGGCCTAAACAATGCCCTTTGTAATAATCCCCTGGTGTCTAGGTATGTGCAATATTCTGACGTGGCCACATGCCAATACATCAGCATCCTTGTCAATTGTACTGAGAATCCGAGGGATGTATATCAACAAGAGACAGTAAAAAAGGTTTACGCAAGGTGTTAATCTAGAAAGAATCCTTGGAACGTGTCCCTGCTACACGTCTGCGCCTGTGTCTCTGTTGTGCCGTATTCTGGATGGGTGTAGCACGATGGTCATCTGAAAAAGAGAGGAACTTAATTGAAAAGTTCCTGTGCAAACGGTAAGTTATACTAAATAAACAATATATAGTTCAAAATGAGTAAAGTTGAGCCTGATTGCCACTTGTTCGCGCGCGTTGAGCCCCTTGTATTGTAATAGGGGTATAGCCATCAAACTTGTATCAATTACATATAGCTGCACCGGACTCGTCCAACCGTGTCCGTGGTCTTAATGACCTGTCAGATGCTTTAGTTGGTCAGGCCGTTTAGTGTGCGGCTGCCAAGGCAGCCGCACGGTCTTCCGCGCGCAAGGAGCGCTCAATATTTCCATTTACTGTAATGATGCCATGTGGACCAGGCATCTTAAGCATGAGGGAAGCGTAATGCGGTATTGCGTTAAAGCGAGCGAAAGCTTCACGTCCGAGTAGTGCTTGATAGCCACTTTGGAACGGAGCGATGTGGAAGGTTAAATTTTCGCTGCGGAAGTTATCGGGGAAGCCGAATATAACCTCTAGTAGCAGGGAGCCCGTGCAATGGGATTCTGGGCCTGGCATTAATCCTTTAAAGGTAGTATTGCTGTGGCTAATTTTTGTTGGGTCTATCCCCATTTTGCGGACTGTGTCCTGATATATCAGGTTTAAACTACTGCCGCCATCCATCAGGACTCGTGTGAAGTGGTATTCGTCAATTACCGGGTCTAACACCAAGGCAGCCCATCCTGCACGCCGGATACTTGCCGAGTAATCTCGATGGTCGAAGGTGATCGGTTGGGACGACCAGTGGCAGAACTCCGCTGTGATAGGCCCTGGGACATGTGTCTCTAGGAGTGCCGCTTTGTTTCTCCCCTTTGTCACGTGTAACACGTTTACTGTTTTAACTTCTGGTGGGAATTTCTTTTGTTCCCTGGTGCTTTGCTTGCGAGGCTCGTCCTCGTCTTCGCTTGGTGTATCCTGCCCCTTGTGTTCGGCGTTGAGCTTGCCAGACTGCCTGAAGACCCAACATTCTCTATGGGTATGATTTGCAGGTTTATCGGGGGTGCTGTGGATCTGACATATTTTGTCCAGAATCTTGTTTAGGCTGGACAGTTCGTCTCTGTTGCCTTTAGAGGGCAGCTTTTGCTGACCTGGCCGAGAGCTTCTGAATCCGGCATTCACCGCCGTGCTCTTCGAGCTGTCTTCTTTATTCCGGCGCTTGTTTTTACTATGTCGTGGTTTCCCGTTTTCGTCCCTGACTTTGGATGTACTTGGGTCGCTAGTGCTGCACCGGGCTAACCAGCTGTCCTCGCCCGCGCAAAAGCGGGTCATGAGGTTTGTTAATGCTGCCATTATTCTCATCTTTTCTTGGTCGAGGTGTCTGGCGAGCCATTCGTCTTGAACGTTGTGCTTGAAAGCTGCTAAGGCTTCGGCGTCCGGACAGTCGACTATTTGGTTCTTTTTAGTGAGAAACATGTTCCAAAGCTTTCGGGCGGACTCTCCGGGCTGTTGAGTTATATGACTTAAATCGTGTGCATCCGGTGGTCGGACATAGGTCCCTTGAAAATTTTCTCGAAAAGCGTCTTCGAGCTCTTCCCAGCTTCCAATGGAGTTTTCGGGGAGGCTTTTAAGCCAGTGTTGAGCTGGCCCTTTGAGCTTGAGGGGTAAGTACTTGATGGCGTGGAGATCGTCTCCTCGAGCCATGTGGATATGGAGGATGTAGTCCTCAATCCAGACCCCAGGGTCTGTCGCTCCATCGTACACCTCTATGTTTACGGGTTTGAATCCCTCTGGAAATTCATGGTCCAGCACCTCATCGGTGAAACATAGGGGGTGTGTGGCACCCCTGTATTTGGGTGTACCATGATGTTTGGATGTTTGTTGTGTTGCATTGCATACTGGAGCGCGCTTGCGTGGTCCGTATATGGATCTGGTTGCGCCATCCTTTTGATGCGAGCCCTCACGTGGATCGTGTACTGGCTTATGTGCGGTGCCGTTTGCCGCTCTATGTTGGCCACGAGGTCGTCTATCCGACCAGATGGCCGCTTTGTTTTTTGGTTGCGGGGGATCTAAGGCCTCCTCATCGAATTCAGGTAGCAACTTTCGCTTCGGGTAGCTCTTGGTGTGGCGATTACCGCCGTACTTTGCTGCAGTGTTGAGTACTTCACTCCATCTGATTCTGAGTGTGTCTTGTGCAGCCCTGAGCCTTTGCTTCTGCTTTTTCAGACTCCTCGCAGTGGTAACCAGCCTTTGATGGGCATTCTATTGCTCTGGGTGCCTGTCCGGTGTGATGTCGTGCGGACTGTTATCTTCGACGCGGTCGGGTTGTTAGGTTTGATTCTCCGTGTTGCCTTGGTCGGGGATGGTTCACCCTGCTCTATCGCTGGGTCTATATGATCGTTGTTTCTGCCGAGGCGGAATTTGGAGCAGCGCTTACGCCGCCGCTTTGACTGCTTCTCGAGGGAACAACCCTTCGCTGCGTCCTTCCGTTCCTCGTCGTCGTTTTCTTTGGGTGTGTCCACCATGTATACGTCATATGATGAAGTGGGCGTCCAGTGCCCTGTGGGCAATGGTTCCTGTTCGCCTCCTGCATCGTCGACCATACTGTCAATGTCTTCGGAGTCGAAGTTGAGCATGTCGGTCAAATCATCGACAGTGGCTACTAAGTGGGTGGTGGGTGGGCGGCGAATTTCTTCGTCATCCGCATCCCAATCCTGCCGGACATAGTTCACACAGGACTCTCCTGACAAGGAGAGAGACCTTAATGAGTTCAGTATGTCACCGAAGGGCGAGTGCTGAAAGATATCCTCGGAGGTAAACTCCATGATCGGTGCCCAGTCGGATTCGATAGGCACGGGCTCAGGCGGTTCGGAGTCCATGGCCGGGGAAGAATCTGGTAGTTCGGCGTCACGGCTCCTGTGAAGGGTAAGGTCGATCCTCGGCTCGATCTCCGCTGAGAATACGGCCTCCGTGGCGGGGTCTATCCACCCGTCCATGGATGGCACAATTGGCTCCGAATTGAGGGTCGGAGCGGTTGCCGGTGCGGTCTCGTGAACATTGTCCGATGGTAGAGCTAAATCATGCTCATCGTGACCATGCGGCACACTCGGTAGGGGCTCGAATTCGTCGAAGATCAAGTCTCTGCGGATGTCGGCCGTGTAGTTTAAGCTTCCAAACCTGACCTGGTGGCCAGGGGCGTAACTCTTGATCTGCTCCAAATGGCCCAGCGAGTTGGCCCGTAGTGCGAAGCCAACGAATACAAAGATCTGTCCGGGGAGAAAAGTCTCACCCTGGACTGCATCGCTATCGATGATCGAAGGAGCCATCAAGCCTATTGGTGACGACACAGAGGAACTCTTAATGAAAGCACCAATGTCGGTGTCAAAACCGACGGATCTCGGGTAGGGGGTCCCAAACTATCCGTCTAAGGCGGATGGTAACAGGAGGCAGGGGACACGATGTTTTACCCAGGTTCGGGCCCTCTTGATGGAGGTAAAACCCCACGTCCTGCTTGATTATTCTTGATAATATGAGTTGTACAAGAGTTGATCTACCATGAGATCGGAGAGGCTAATCCCTAGAAGCTAGCCTATGGTATGATTGTCTGTTGTCCTACGGACTAAAACCCTCTGGTTTATATAGACACCGGAGGGGGCTAGGGTTACACAAGGTCGGTTACAAAGGAGGAGATATACATATCCGTATTGCCTAGCTTGCCTTCCATGCCAAGTAGAGTCCTATCTGGAAACGGGACGAAGTCTTCAATCTCGTATCTTCATAGTCCAACAGTCCGGCTGTTCGGAGACCCCCTAATCCAGGACTCCCTCAACCGTCTTCACCATCGAACTCCAACGTCGACCCTGCTCCTTCATCTACTCACGATGGGAACGCGTAGATACTCTATGTCTTCAAACCTTTTTGGTCATTACTGACAAAAGGGGGAGAAGCTTATGAGTTGATAGTCTTCAAGTGGGTCCTTATTGGGTGGTGGCACTATTTTTGCCAAGTCTTTACAACTCTCGTCTTTTGAAACATTTCGTTCTTTGAGTTGTAACACTTAAACTCGATGGCCGTCTGCTACATTTTCTGCTACCTTGTGATGCGATGATAAATTTCGCAGACGTCCATTTTCATTATGCATGTCATTATCTTCGTTATCTATTTATATATGCATGATGAATTGTCTTCATAAGTTGAAAAGGATCTCCACAAAGTAAAACCTGCCATGTGCATTTGCATTCAAAAGCAAACTACTTATATGCACATCTTCAAGGGGAGCCTTCGCTACTGACGAAGACAATGCCTTAATCCTTAAACTTTCACTTACTTTTATCCCCGTTGAAAACTTCAACCGGTTTGTCATCAATCACCAAAAAGGGGGAGATTGTAAGTGCATCTAGTGCCACCCTTAGTTGGTTTTGGAGTATTGACGACAAACTTGGTTGAGGGACTAATGTGTTTGTGAGAATTGTAGGATAACACAGGTAGTAGTCCCATATTGATTCGGTTTACCTACCAGAGATGACCCCTAAAAATGTGTGAAGACATTGAAGACAATGGTGGTCTATGAAGACATTCACAGTGAAGACTATGACATGAGAAGACATTCACATGAAGACTATGGAGTGCGAAGACATAGTTATTTTGCAGTTTCCTTTTCTTCTTTGTTGAGTCATAGGAATCACTGTACTGTTAAGTAGGGTCCAAGTGAACAAAGTCAGAGTTACTGAAGTGATGCTCAACCAAATCCTATATCTTCGAGCGAAGACAATGAGAGAAAATCTTATCCAGAGCTGGATGAGTCAGCTTTACTTATAGCCCAAGTCAAGCTGCCATGTGTGTTTGAAATCTGACCGTTGGACACGTGTCAGTTCCTTAGTGACCCAGGTTCATTTCGGACAAATCAGGTCGGGCTGCCTCCTGGCTATAAATAGCCCACCCCTACACCATAAATTGGTGGCTGCTCAGAGTTAGTGCACGACTTTTGTCGTTTGAGAGAAACCCACCTCCGAAGCATTTGAGAGAGAGATCCTTGCGAGGACAAAGCCCAAAACACCCACAGCCAAAGAGTGTTAGGCATCACTGAAGTCTTTCTGTCCGCATGATCTGAAGACTTGTTACACTTGAGGACTGTGAATCCTCCAGCTGGTTAGGCGTCGCATTTTGAGCATCCAAGAGTCATTGTGGATTGCGTGTGAACATAGTCTGTGAAGGTTTGGAAGTCTACCTTGAAGACTTACTGGAGTGATTGGGTGAGGACTATGTGTCCTTGGATCAAGGGGAATAAGGTGAAGACGCGGTCTTCTGAGTTAAATCTCAGCCTCCCTAACCAGACGTACAATTGTCACAACAACTGGAACTGGTCTACCAAATCCTTGTCTTTACCAAGCTACTGGTTCTATCTTTCACTTCCCTTTACTTTACAGTTTGTCTTCGTGAAGTCATTTATTGCTGGCATGATCTGAGTGCCCTCACTGCTTGAAGACTGTTTACTGTTTTGCTTCATACTATCTTCCATCCTAATCCATACTACCTAGCTGCTGATAGTCTTCGTGCTTTCACTTCATTGCTTACTTGACTATGGCCTGTCTAGTGTAGTCTTGTTTCCACTGCATATCAATAGGTTCATTTATACTGTTTGTCTTCAAAACCCCCGTGTATTGAATACTTTCATAAAAATCGCCTATTCACCCCCTCTAGTCGATAACTAGCACTTTCACCTAGCCACAAAGGAGCATGTAGGGTTATTACCAGATGATGTTTCCTAGGGCCCGAAGTTGTCTAAACCCTTGTCTTGTGTGTTAACCCACCTCGCGTCTCTCGATTCCGATCAACCCTGTTCAGGCTACTACCTAGTTGCGTTGGCCTCACGACAAGTCCTCACACTAGGATATTTGTTGTCACAAATCCACGACAGTTGGCGCCCACCGTGAGGCCTGCGCACGGTGGTGTTGGGTTCTTGGAGGGATCTCTCCCAGGGATCAAGGAGTTCGCGATCAACAAGTGAAGAAGAGTCGATACAAGCTTAAGATCAAGAGAGAAATTGGGGTTGCGTTGATGTCACGCGCAGCCACACGCAATTGATCCGATTGTTTTTTGTCGTGAGACGACGAGAGTTTTCAGTGTAGATTCAACGCATACCCGACGGCTCGTATTCCTATCGGAACACATAAACACCAATACAACTCCGATCTGCCAAGGTATATGTAGACAAGGCCCAAGGTGATCTGATCGGACATAAGGTGGACATCACATAGTCCAATACAGTAACCTATCAAATATTAGTATAAGTTGGATCAGAGTCGGGGGACTGGCAACCGGAAGCGGATCAAGATTTCTCTACGGACTCATATGCTACTGTCGACTCGCCCTCGAGGGGTGGCTAGATCATTTCTGCTGGACGCTGCTCCTGCTCGCTCCGGGTTGCTGGCATCCCGCCGATGAGCCGCTCCTTCTTGAGCCGCCGCTCCGCTTTGACCCGCCCTCGCTGGCCAACATCTCTTCCGCTGAGCCGCCTCCGAACCACGGCTCCTTGGTCTGCCAACCTACTCCGATCGTATCGCCTCTCCTCGTGCCGGTCTTACCGCTACTGCATGATCAGCACCCTCGCGGCCGTACCAAGCTATCTCGCCCGTGGCCATTTCCAAATCGTCGGGCCGGTAAATTGCCACGCGCGGGCACAAGCTCCCAGAAAACTTGTTCAGATTAAGAGCTATTTTATGAAGTATTAGAGCAACTCCAACGGGCCGACCCAAACCGACGACGCATTTGTCCGCTTTTTGTCCGTTTGGGTCGACCGCCCGCCCGGCGTCTGCCCAATTTTGCATTTGGGTCGGTAGTGCGCCCAACGCGTCGACCCATTTCATGTCCGCACCAACTTAAAAAAGGCCCGTGGCCGATCATGCCAGCGGCCATCTCTCATCATGCCGGCACTAAGGGAGTCCTGGATTAGGGGATGTCCGGATGGCCGGACTATACCTTCAGCCGGACTCCTGGACTATGAAGATACAAGATTGAAGACTCCGTCCCGTGTCCGGAAGGGACTTTCCTTGGAGTGGAAGGCAATCTTGGCGATACGGATATGCAGATCTCCTACCATTGTAACCGACTTTGTGTAACCCTAACCCGCTCCGATGTCTATATAAACCGGAGGGTTTTAGTCCGTAGGACAACATACACAACAACAATCATACCATAGGCTAGCTTCTAGGGTTTAGCCTCTCCGATCTCGTGGTAGATCTACTCTTGTACTACCCATATCATCAATATTAATCAAGCAGGACGTAGGGTTTTACCTCCATCGAGAGGGCCCGAACCTGGGTAAAACTTCATGTCCCTTGGCTCCTGTTACCATCCGGCCTAGATGCACAGTTCGGGACCCCCTACCCGAGATCCGCCGGTTTTGACACCGACATTGGTGCTTTCATTGAGAGTTCCTCTGTATCGTCGCCATCAGGAAGGATGCCTCGCCCCGTCTTTAAAGACGGCACCGTTGCTAAGGGAGCTTTGGCTGTCGGGCAAACCCTCCGGCTTGGTGGTTTTCTTATGACCGCCTGTTCGGCTTCTGCGCCGACGATGACCTCTCGAGCCATCGAAAACAATCTTCATGTCAGCTCGGAACTCGTCGAGTAGTTAGATCCAATGGAGCTCTCCTCCATAAACGAGCTCTTGGATCGCTTCGCTGCCCTGGGAGTCGCTACAGATTACGACCAGATTGGGCCTAAACCCGATCTGAGAGAGATTAACTCTCCCCAAGTCACCCATCACGTGGCCGTGGTAGAGGGACAGTGCGGCGACCCTTCATCTATCTTAAGGACTCGCTACGTCCGGATTCCCGATCCCTCCAAGCCGGATACCCGCGGAGGGGGGATATCACTCAAGACCTGAACTTAGAGTCAGGCGATGGGCTGGATTCATTGGACAACATCCAGGAATCCAAATTCTCGAGTTCGGAAATTCCTCGGCCTCTGAGCCTCAGATGGGGTGAGGCTTCGGATTTAATTCCACCCACCCACCCCAACATAAGCGATCTATCCAAAATCAGGCAAGAACCCGATGAAACAGTACATCATTACTGGGCCAGATTCCTCCTGGTTAGGAACAGGCTAAGGGACTGCCGCGAGGAAGATGCAATCTCAATCTTCTGCAATAATTGCACGGACAAGGGAATACTCAACGCCATAAGTCACCGTGATATTACACGCTCCAAGATGTTGGCCGGACTGGGGGCTGGCGTCGTTTTGACGTCCCCCACAGGAGACACAGTTCAATACGTACTCCAGATTATGTACACGGACTCCAACAATGCAGCCGAATATGAGGCCCTTTTACATGGTCTCCGGATGGCAGTATCCATGGGCATTCAACGCCTAGAGGTGCGCGGGGACTCGAACCTCGCAATATCCCATATAAATGGAGACTTCGATGCCAAGGATCCAAAAATGGCGGCTTACCGCAATGCCGTCCTAAAAATGTCAGCTCGGTTCGAGGGGCTTGAATTTCACCATATAGCCCGGGAAAATAATCAGGCGGCAGATGTCCTGGCACGCATCGGCGCAAAACGCGATGTAGTCCCCCCCAACATCTTCTTGGAAAGGCTGTTCAAGCCTTCCATAGTATGGGAAGGGGAGCCGAACAATAACAGCTCGGACCCAACCGCACTGCCCAACACCGAACATTCTGACACAATCGGAGGCTCTGCCAATGAAATAACACCTTCAGCCCACGTAATAATGGCCGTCATCGCCCCGTGGACAGAACCATTCCTCGCCTACCTTACTAGGAAGGAACTCCCCAAGGACCAAAATGAGGCACGCTGCATAGTGCGGCGATCCAAAGCCTACAGAGTCCGCGAAGGAGAGCTTTATAAGAAAAGCACTACCGGAGTCCTTCAAAGGTGCATATCCGAAGAGGAGGGGCGGAACCTCCTGGCTGAAATTCATGCCGGACTCGGCGGTCATCACGCTGCAGCTCGGTCCCTTGTAAGCAAGGCCTTCCGTACAGGCTTTTATTGGCCGACGGCCCGGACAGACGCTCAGGACTTGGTCCAACGATGCACTGGTTGCCAGCTTTTTGCAAACCAAAGCCATATGCCACCCACCGCCCTCCAAACTATCCCCATTACTTGGCCCTTCGCGGTCTGGGGGCTTGACATGGTTGGACCCCTTAAAGGCGGAACCCACAAGCAAAAATACTTACTGGTCATGGTGGATAAGTTCACCAAATGGATAGAAGCCAAGCCTGTTAAGACGGCCGAATACGGAACGGTGATAGACTTTATATCCGGGGTTGTACACCGCTACGGCGTCCCCCACAGCATCATCATTGATAATGGCACGAACTTCACGGCCGACGAGGTAAAACTCTAGTGCAAAAACATGGGCATCAAGCTCGATTATGCTTCCGTCTATCACCCACAAACTAACGGCCAGGTTGAATGTGCAAATGGTCTTATCATGAGTGGTATCAAACCCAGATTAGTGCGGTCCCTCAAGGAATCTAACACGCACTGGGTAGAGGAGCTCGACTCCGTACTCTGGGGGCTGCGGACCATGCCGAATCGCACCACCGGATACACACCATTCTTTATGGTGTACGGCGCAGAGGTAGTTTTGCCTTGCGGCATAATTCATGACTCACCTCGAGTGCGCATGTACGAATAAAGAGAAGCCGAGCTTGATCGGCAGGACAACTTGGACGCATTGGAGGAGGAGCGTGACGTGGCAAAAGCCCGTTCCGCATTCTATCAACAGCAGGCTCGAAGATACCAAAGCAGAGAAGTACGGGCCAAAAATTACAACGTTGGCGAATTAGTCCTACGACTATCGGACAAGAAAAAGGACAAACTCAAGCCCAAGTGGGAAGGTCCCTTCATAATTGACCAAGTCCTGACTGGTGGAGCGTACCGCCTGCGGGATGCATCGGATAACCGACTCGAGCCGAACCCATGGAACGCAGCCTGTCTCCGAAGATTCTACGCCTAGCGCCAGACTCTGTGTTCGTCTCCTTCCTCTGTCCATTTTTTATATATTTTCTTCCTTACATTTCTCTTCTCTCTCTCTCTCTCTCTTATAGCCTTTAAAGGCTCACAAAGTGACGCGCTATCCGTGCTCATTAAACCTAGGGGCTTCCTTAAACAGAAGCTTATTCATAGGGGCTTCATGCCCAACACATGTGTCACACTTCCGCATGTACCTTTTGTTCACCATTATATGTATCGATGTGATTTAAGTTTTGGCGAAGCTGGGTTGCCTGGCTCCTCTGCTTACCCCTACGTTCTCGATTGTTCGGCTAGGAGGTAAAGGGAGCACCTCTGCGATTGTTACTGCCGGGTCAGCTGGACGTGTACCTCAGACTGGGTGAAGCCGAAAGCTAGCGTTCTTAAGGGAATATTCGGTCGTTGAACTAAATATGATTTTTTTTATTTTTATCTATACGCCCCGAGATGTTTTTCCTGCGTTTCTTTTCGCAGCATGGACATGCACCTTAGGGCATGCCTCCCAGGGAAAGGAACCCCTAACGGAACTATTTTCCCTGGAAGATGTTTCTTACTAACCATGTAATATAACATAACTAGTCGGGCACTTGTCTGTTAACGCACTAATGACCCCTATGCCTGGTCTCCATGCATTCCCCGGTTCCTATATAACCGCATGGGAATTCGGACACACTCCGGACCGTCAGGTCCCGAGGCTAAAGCGAAAAGGTCGGCCATGACAAATGATCTACAATCCGGCTAGAAGGCATTATAAATGTCAATTAAATTACATAGTCATTTTGACTGATTGTATTCCTCTTCAATACCATCTAACAGGCTGTCTAATTTACAGCCCTGCTGGGAATACATTGCGGCCAACTCTACTTGGCCGTATACTAAGCTTACAGGGATTTCCTTCCCATCGGGCCCTACAGGACCAACCTCGGCCATGTGGTTGGGGTCAGCCTTTGCGTACCGCGTCTTCACCATGGCCCAGGCCTCCCTAGCGCCTTGACGGCAGGCCGATATCTTCCACAATCGGAAGCGCCGCCGTGCTCCCTTTAGCTTTTCCGCAAGCTCTCCAAGACCTTCGGGCATGGAGACGGATGGCCACAGGGCCTGGGCGACACCTTGCATCGCCTGCCGAACTCGATCGAGCAGTTGCGAGAGCTCGGGAAGAAGGTCACCCGTGGAACCGGGCATCTCCTCTGCAGGAAGACCTGTTAGCACACCTACAGACATTGCTCTGTCAGTCGACTTCCCCGCCGAACTTTCTTTCAAAGGTTCGTTCAAGCACTTACTAAATATGTCGCGCCGAAGCCGCGGATTCTCCTTCATGGAGTTTGACAGCTGGGCACGAACATCTTTCAACTCGACGCCCAGCTTGGTGTTGGCATCTTGGAGATCGTTCTTCTCCCGCCTCACCTTTGTCAGCACCTTCTCACCAGCCTTTACCTGGCGTAGGAGGTGTTGCCTTTCCGGATTCAATCCGGCGCCATCTGCAATTTCATTTGTCAGATTCGCACCCAGGCCGTGCTTCGCAAAATATTTATCTTTCAAAGTGTATATTACCAGAGGGGGTCTCCTTGGGCTCCCCTGCCGCGGCTAGTGCGGCCTCAAGATGGGCTTTGCACTCTTCCAGCTCCTTGGACAGTAGGGAATTCTTTTCTGTAAGAACCTGCGTAACAAATGATCCTTAAATCAGTTATTCTAACTGTTTCAAGTCTCGAGGGCTATTGGTATATATATAATTACCAAAATTTTCTTACCCGTATGTCTTTTACATATTGCTCCATGGCTCTGGCTAGACCATTTCGAGCGGCACGGAGGTACGCATCTCCCGAGTTGAAGGCATCTAACGCCCCTTGGGAGAAACAAGCATCGCGAAGAATTGTCCGGCGACGCCTGTGGTTCATGGCACTCTCCACCTCAGAGTTGGTGGCAGACAACCCGTCCACATCCTCCGTCGGAGGAGCGTCTAGCACGCGCCTTGCATTCGCCTCCGCCTCCGGACCAGGCTTTGGAGCCTAGCTGGTGGAGGCGCAATTGGCAGCCTCTCCGGATATAGTCCGGCGAGCTCTCTTTGTCCTGAAGAGAGCATGAGTGTCAATGTGCCTCGAAGGTATAACACCTGGGATAAGGGGGCGCGCCATACCTTTGCGCTGACGCCTCGGTCCGGACTGCACTTCTTTTCTTCCCACGGGGCCCTGCGGCCCCTCATTGGCTTGTCACCGCAGGTTCGGCCTTCCGCTTTAAAAACCTCCCCTGCAAAAGTTCGGTTGCAATCAGGAAACTAAAAATACGAGAGGGCGGGCACCTACTCGGGTTACTGGGGATTCGATCTCAGTTACCTGGGAGGCCGGGACTAGCCCTGGGTAATCGGCCGTAATGGCCACGAAGGCATTGTCCTTGCTCAATTGATGGAACACTCCATCAATCAGCTCCACAGATATGTCCGGATCCTCTTGAGAGGCCGGGTCGAGGGACCGTCCTGGGTCCTCGGGTTGTGGAGGAGGGCTGCTTATTTCCTTAATAGCTCGGCGCAGTTCCTGCATTGAAGTCGTCAGACTGAATATTTAATAATGGGAATACAAAACGGATGGGCAAGTAATACGACCGCTTACCCAGCTTGGGGGATTATGCATAGAGAATCCACCCTGTGGGTTGACGCGGAGAAATTCCTCCTCTTCTCCCTTATACAAAGTGGACAAGATCTTTAGTAGAGCAGCAGCTGAATCCGGCCCCTTACGGCCGTAGCGGGTGGCGTCGTCCTCCCAGTTAAAGTCCCACATGGGGTGGCTTCTATACTGAAGCGGTTGCACCCCCCGCATAATGCATTCGGCCATAACCCCGATCATGGTTAGTCCAGAATGGGCTAACAATCTTATTCGGCCCATCAGGTAAATGATGTCCCTATCACTTTCCCTCGGAGGGCTCCATGGACGCCAGCTTAGGCGCTTCTTTAAGGGAGCACTATCAAATTCAGGGAGGCCGATCCGGACAGGATCCGGTAGCGGGATATCTTCTATATAAAACCATTCCGAGGGCCAGTCTTCGGACGCCTTCTTTGGGGTTCCGGACAGATATCCGGTCCCGGCGATGCGCCACACTTCGGCTCCGCCCACTTGATACATTGACCCCTCCTTAGAGCGGGGCACAAGGCAGAATAACCTCTTCCATAGCCCGAAATGAGCCTCGATACCCAAAAACAGCCCGCAGAGGGCTACGAAGCCCGCGATATGCAATACGGAGGCAAACATGAGATTGTGTAGCTGGAGGTCATAGAACTCCAGGAGCCCTCGGAGAAATGGATGGATTGGAAATCCGAGCCCCCTTATTAAATAAGGGACGAGGCACACCCGCTCTCCTTTGGAGGGATTAGGGGCACTCTCCGCTTGCTCTCCGCCATTATAGACGGCAAGGCCGGCTCGAACCGGGACCATATAGGCCGGGGGAGAAATCCCTTGGTCTGGAGCGTCACTAGCTCACTATGCGGGATGGAGCATCTCTCCCAATATCCAGGCTAAGGCCTGGAAGGGCGAGAGCAGGAGTCGCGACGGCTGGCCATGGTGGAATGGACCTTTGTCGGATGCGCTCTGATGAACACTCGCGATGGGGGGAAGATGTCACACCCTAGCTAGTTCAAGCATTAGAGTGTGCATCATGTTTAAATTTCTTTTAAATTTGAAATGGGGAAGGCAGAAACCCCCAACACCCCCCTGGAAACAACCAGGGTTTACTAAAGTTATTTTCAATGAACCTGAAATGCCCTTCTAAAAAGTTCACCCTCTTTGTCTTGGGTTAAAACCTCTGGCAAAATCGGTGCACATTTTTCTAGGTCAATAGAAGGTCATTGAATTAAATCATAAGTATTTGAATTTGGGCATTTAAATGCTATAAAATAATTTAAATGCCCAAATAATTCTGGTAATAAATGTCTGCTGTTGGAAATAATCTAAACAGAGCCCACAATTATTTTCAGGATTTTTGGAAACGTTTTAGTATTTTTATTAAAGCCCAATAGTTGCAGTTAAATAGAAAACGGAAACAAATTTAAAAAAAAGAGAGAAGGAAGCCACCTGGGCCTTACCTGAGCTGGCCAGCCCACCTGGCTCGGCCCAGCCTACTGGCTTCGCCAGTCGTCGTCCTCCTCGCGCCAGGAGGCAGGGACGCGTGCTCGCCGCGCGCCGGCCACGCGCTGGCCACCTCCTGCTTCCGCTGACGCCTGGAGACGCCTAGAGGTGCCACGCGACCCCCACGTCCCCCTCTCATCCTCGCTCACTCCCCCCGTCTCCCTCACTCTCTCCCGCGATGGCCGAGCGCGTCCCTCGCTGCTGATCGCCGTAGTTGCCACCAGAGCCACTCCCTCGCCCCTCTGACGAGCCCAATCGCTCCGCCTCGTCACCCTGGACCTCTCCGTCGACCCACGCAAGCTCGGACGACCCCAAGACGATGTGGTGCCCTTTTTCCCCGTCCACGGCCGCCGGACGCCGTCGTTCGATTCGCCGGCCTCAAGTCCTCCCCGAGCTCTCTGATCCCCTCTCTGACTCTGCTGTGAGCTCCTCTTCCTTTCCTCCTAGCTCCCGTGCTCGTTTGGCCTCTGTAGCCGCCGTTTCCACCGCACCCGAGAGCTCCCCGCTGTCGGCCATGGCGCCGTCGTGGCCAGAGCCACAGTGGCTCGAAGCCAAGCTCGCCGTTGTGCTCAGTGCAGCACCAGGAACCCGTAGCCACCACCACCTCTTCCTCCCGTGCACCGTAGCATCGAAACCCACCCCGTCCGAACTCCGGCCGCAGCCACGAGCTCGATTCCGGCGAGCTTGCTCTACCCCAGCTCCTCCCACTTGCCCCACTAGATGTGCACGAGCCCCAGCTACGCGTAGCACGTCTCCGCCGTCGATTTGGTCACCGGAGGACCAAATCCGAAGCCCTCCGCCGTCTCGGCCTCGCCGGCGGCTCAACGCCGGCGAGTTTGACCCAGTTTGACCCCTGGGTGGGCCCAGGTAGACCCCCCTGAGTCTATAACAGGTGGGGCCGGTCTTCTAACTAAATTAGGATTAGTTTTAATTAATTTTAATTAAATCAGTCACTGACATGTAGGCCCAGGCCCCATTGACAGCTAATTAGTGTTAATCTAACCCTGTTTATTAGCTGAGAGGCTGACAGAAGGGGCCCACCAGTCAGGTTTGACCTGGGCTGGCGCCTTTGACCTGCTGAGGTCAGCATGACGCAATGCTGACGCAGTAATGCATTTTCTGGATTTATTTTTATTCAGGAAATTCCAGAAAATAGTCAAAACTTCTAAAAATCATAGAAAATCAACCATAGCTCCAAATGCAAAGATTTATATATGAAAAATGATCAGAAAAATTCAATCTATCCGTCTGTAATGGTTTCATGCATGACAAAACAAGTTAACCTTGCTGTTTAAGCAGAATAAGGAAATGCACTATTAAGGCCATGTTTAATGAGCTAATATTTGAATCTTTGATTCAAATGAGTTCATTCCTTTCTATTATAACTTGCATTAGGCCAAGACACATTCATATTGCCATGTCATAGCATGCATCATATTGCTACATATCGTCATGTGTTGATTGTGTTCCGATGTGTTCTTCGTGGTAGGTTCTGCCTCCGAGGATATTCACGAGTATCCAACTGAAGGGCAGTATCCCACTACCACCCCATCAGGCAAGCAACCATTGATCATTCCGATACAAACCCATGTTCTCGCTTCTGCTCTTGTTTACTGCATTAAGACAACACGATTCAAACTGCTATGTGCTACGGTAGTTGAACCCTTATCCTCTGCATGACCTGTCATTGCCACAGTAACTAGATGAAACCCACTAGCATGTGTAGGAGTTGATTGAGCCATGTATGTGATTCCTACCTTGCTATGCCTGCTATGCTTAGAGTTGTGTCAGGTCTGGTTCATCTGGGTGATGGGCTAGAGTGAAATGCTTATGTCGGTAATGTGAGGGTTGTGTTGAACATGTTTTGGTAAAGGTATCGATGAGAGGCCATGTAGGAGTACATGGTGGGTTGTTTCATTGAGGCCGTCCCTAAGAACTGAGATCTGTATGTGTGATTTAAGATGCAGTTACTACCGTACATTGGGCCCGAAACCAATGGACCCTCTCGGCTTCTTAATCACCCTAGTACTCTGTCCAGGAGTTGCAAATAGTTTCTGGTGCTTGTAGGTTATGTGTTGGCGGCCGTGCGTAGCACTGACCCTAGGGGTGGGCTATGTTGCGGTAGATACACCGTGGCACGGTGTACCGAGTCACCCGTTTGGTGTCTCGGGAACCCTGTTCACATCGTTCAGGGCCGTATGTGGAAACCTCGGCCGGACTCCCTGCGGATGGAACCTGGATAGGCGATAAACCTGGACTAGAGACTTAAGTGTTTAGGTAGGCCGTGGCCGACACCCTCGCTGGGCTTTCGCTTGAAGGTTGCCGAGTACATGTCATGTAAACGGCGATAAGTGGTGAAACCGTGTATGAAGAAGTACACCCCTGCAAGGTATAAAACTATTCGAATAGCCGTGTCCGCGGTAAAGGACTAATTGGTTGCCTATACAATTCATAGACAAGTTAATGGATACTACTAAAAGACTCAAGACAAGTGTGAGTACCGAGGATGGCCCTCTCGTAGGATGACGAGGGAGGATCTCTGGTGGAGTATTGTGTTGGTGAGTAGTGGACTCGTGTGCGAAAACTATTTTACTGGTGAAGTTCCATAGGATAGCTTAGCCAAGAGTCAAAGCTGGCTTGCTGCATTAACCCCACCACCTTCTTGAGAATAAGCATGTATAGTAGGTTCTGATGTAAGACTTGCTGAGTACCTTTGTACTCATGTTTGCTTAATTACTGTTTTCAGACGACAACACCGCCCCCTCCGATGGGTTCTACGTAGACCTTGACGTCGACGAGTGACTAGCCACCCAGGTGGTGATCCTGGCCATGGAGGGCCCTATGTAGATAGACAGGCTTCGAGAAGCCTTCTTTCTTTCTAGAGTCTGTACTCAGACTAGTTGCTTCCGCATGTGCTTGTATGAGTGTATGACTTGAGTGTGGGGTCATGTGACCCCTATCTGTATGAACTTGTTATGTATGGCTCCCTGGAGCCTTTAAATAAAGTACTTGAGTTGTAGAGTTTTGTTGTGATGCCATGTTGTATGTACTCATATCGGGCATATTGTGTGTATGATTGAACTGCTTGGTATGAGTGGGATCCGACAATCTAGTTGTTTATCCTTGGCAGCCTTTCTTATGGGGAAATGTAGTCTAGTGTTCCTCGAGCCATAGTAGTCCGCTACAGCCCGGTTCACCGGAGTCCTGCTAGCCCAGCACTACTGTTCAGGACACTTGACTGGCCGGCATGTGTTTCACTTTGTTCCTATGTTTGTCCCCTCGGGGAAATGTCACGCGGTGATATCCGGAGTCCTGCCTAGCCTGCTACAGCCCGGGTTCCCCGGAGTCCTGTTAGCCCAGTGCTACAGCCCGGAATCACTCGCTGATGACCGACATGCTCGATGTGATTGATGTATGCCTGTCTCCATAGGTCTGTGCCGCTTTGGGTTCACGACTAGCCATGTCGTCCCGGGTTCTCTATCATATGGATGCTAGCGACACTATCATATACGTGAGCCAAAAGGCGCAAACGGTCCCGGGCCATGGTAAGGCGACACCCATGGGATACCGTGCGTGAGGCCGCAAAGTGATATGAGGTGTTACCGGCTAGATCGATGTGACTTGGAATCGGGGTCCTGACAGAAGATGTGGTTTGGATTCATCCCCTTAAATAGGTCAGCTCATTTACACGGCTAGGGGTGTGAATGTAAAAAACACTCAGACTTTTCATATTCGTTTGACACATGGGAAGCGGCCATTATTGGGCGTAGATGCCAAGGAGCGCAACATCTACAAGAAACCGGACTTTATTCAATAGGTACACGGAATTTAGAGGAGAACCCGCCTTGCAATGCCGAAGACAATCTGCGCGCCGGACTCATCGTCATTGAAGCCTGGTTCGGGGGCTACTGAGGGAGTCCTGGATTAGGGGGTGTCTGGATGGCCAGACTATACCTTCAGTCAGACTCCTGGACTATGAAGATACAAGATTGAAGACTCCGTCCCGTGTCCGGAAGGGACTTTCCTTGGCATGGAAGGCAAGCTTGGTGATACGGATATGCAGATCTCCTACCATTGTAACCAACTTTGTGTAACCCTAACCCTCTCCGGTGTCTATATAAACCGGAGGGTTTTAGTCCATAGGACAACATACACAACAACAATCATACCATAGGCTAGCTTCTAGGGTTTAGCCTCTCTGATCTCGTGGTAGATCTACTCTTGTACTACCCATATCATCAATATTAATCAAGCAGGACGTAGGGTTTTACCTCCATCGAGAGGGCCCGAACCTGGGTAAAACTTCGTGTCTCTTGCCTCCTGTTACCATCCGGCCTAGACGCATAGTTCGGGACCCCCTACCCGAGATCCGCCGGTTTTGACACCCAACGCGTTGACCCATTTCATGTCCGCACCAATTTAAAAAAGGCCTGTGGCCGATCATGCCAGCGGCCATCTCTCATCATGCCGGCACCATGCCAACGGCGGCATATAATGCCGGCTTCAGAAAATATCACCACAGTTCATGCTGGCGCACTCGCCAGCCGGCCAGCACACATGCTAGCACACAAAAGGGTGGGACTTGAGTTCGACCACACCATCACGACCCCCGTGGTCATGCCAGCACACCTGCCGCCATACAAAAAAGACGGAGCTCGCCGCCATAGATCACTCGTTATTGAACTTGAGCATGTCGGCCTGCATCTTCTCAAACCACGACCTCTTCCTTGGCGACACGGTGTTGAGATCCACCTTCATGATCTCCACCCTGGTCATCATGCTCGTGAGAGCCAGTTCTTTGGTCTTGGTCTTGGCGTTGGTAGCCTCGATCTCTAGCATCTTGGCTTGCTTCTCCGCCTCGAGCTCGAACATCTTGGCGTGCTTCTCCGCGTCCATCTCAAGCCTCCTCCTTTGGATCTCCAGGAAAGCGTCCATTTGCTCCACCTTGAAATGTCGGCGCTCCTCCTCCCTTGAGTCCTTCTTGTTCATCATGCCCTCCACGCTTGCGATCAAGGCATTGGATGCCGCATCCCGCTTGTCCTCCTTCTTGGAGTTGGTCTTCCCCCCCGGCCGTGCCGGCTCGCCCTCCCCAACCTCCTTCACGACTTGCTTCCCCCCACGCGACTTGAGGGTGGCATATTACGCCTTGAACCTCTCTTCGTTCTTGATGACCCTAAAGCAATGGGAGAGGTTGAAGCAGTTGCCATTGTATTGAACCTTGAATGCCTCCAAAGCTTGAAATGCCTACAAAACATTTCCATGCAAGCATATGGGCAAATGATATGCAAATGAACACGCAAGCATGAACTTGATGACACAAAAGAGGGCGGCTTACTAGTATACCATGTCTTGCATGCCGATGCCTCTCACAGGGTGGGCCTTGATGCTCTCAAGAGTGGCGCAAAACTTGTTGCACTCTTGTTGGATCACCCTCCATCGCTTGGAAATGGACACCCACCCGCGCATTCTCACAAGTTGGTAAGGACGAAACTTCTTGCGCTCATGAAACTCTCGGTGGACATGAATCCAAAAGGTTGAATGCTTTTGTTCGGTGCCCATCTTGGGGTCTTGTCCAATGTCTCGCCAACACTCGCAAAGAAGCTTGTCCTCGGCCGCCGTGTATGCCTTCATGCACTTGCTCTTGCGCTTCGGCTTAGGACGGGCGGCTTGGTTGGCGAGCTCGTCCTTGAACAAGGGCTCCACTTCGATGTCGCAGTCGTCCTCTTCCTCTAGCACGTAGTCATCCCGGAACTCGTGGTCGAGTGCGAAGCCGTCTAGGTCGATGCCGACCTGATCACGCATGAAGGCCCCCTGATCCGGATCATAGCCAGCGGCCGGCATGAATGCCCCGCGGCCGTCCTGGCTTTGTGTCTCATCGGGATCGTAGCCAGCGGCCGACGCACCACCCTCGAAGATGAGGTTCTGCATGTAGTCCTCATTGATGGCAGACGGCATTCCCTCGAACAGGTTGCGGGCCTTTGGGAGCACGCCGGCCGGCGTATGCCGCGCGTGTTTCCTCGCGCCACTGGATGATGAGCTACCGGTCATCGGGGTGGCGTTAAGGTTGATGGGCGCGGGCGCGGGCGTGGAAGGCATGACCACGGTCACGTCGAGCGAGCACTCCCCGAAGAGGCGGGAGGCCTGCGGGTACACATGGAAGCCGGGCATTGGGTCGCAAGCCGACGCGTGGGGCGAGTCGGGCGGCATCATTCGAGGAAACGCCGATGAGCCGGTGCTGGTCGCGGCGATGGCGGCGTTGAGGAGGCTGTGCTGGCCAGGGTTTAACCCTTGCATGTAGAACGCCTCCCTTGTTGCCGCCGCGACGCAGGAGTTGGTGACCTCCTGCTGCGCGGCGGCAGCGGCGGCCTACGCGGCGGCCTCATCCCTCTCGTCTGCGGCGTGCCTCTGGTCCTTCCTCTTGGCTGACTGCCTTGCCCGCTATGCGGGCGTCAGCGGCTTCTTTGTCTTGGTCGCGACAGCAGTCTTGTGCGGGGCACGAGGTCCCGGCGGGGGCGGGGGCGCTGGACGAGGCGAGGGAGGCGAGGCCAGCGGCAGCATCGAGGTCGATGGCGTCCTCCATGGCAGGAGTGTGGGACGGGAGTGCACGGGCGGGAGGGTTTTTGGGGGGAAATGGGCGAAATGGTGGTGGCTGCCACCGACCGGCGGGTCCGGGGAGAGGAGTAGGCGCGTGTGTGACCATCTCGTGTCCGTGCCGATGCAAATCCGGCTCAAAAATGGGCCGAGAATGGGTCGGCAGGCAGACACCAAGCGGACGCGCGTCCGTTTGGGTCGGCACGTTGGGCCGACTTTTGTGTCCTTGCTGACCCAAACGGACGCCAGTGGACGAAATGGGTCGCCCCATTGGACTTGCACTTACTAGGCAAATCTGAGGCGCTCCATCGGTCAAAATTCATGGTCAGAGACAATTGCCGTTGTTCACATCGCAGCAAGCCGGCCGTGCTTGACATGCAGGACAAACTATTGAACCAACTATTATTGTGCTGAGCTGAAGCATGACGAACTCACACAGTAGGATATGTATTTCCCGATGAGAGCGAGAAGTCACGGCTGGTGCTGAAGCCTGGTGGGTGGTGGTTTGACAAAAAGGGACGTCCAGGCGGAGTTGGTTCTGACCCGGCCGAGTTCATCGTTAACCTGGCCTTTGGTGAGCTAGGCGCTGTCACGGTGGAGAGTTCAACTATATGGCCAGTTCATCATCAAGGGATTTCTGTCCAGCCAAGTCTTCGCCGCCTCCGCACCGCTGCCAAGCCGCCTTGGCCTTGCTCCATTCCCGTCCTGGCCGAGTCGCCTCCGAGCAGTCTTGTTTCCGCCGCAAGTCAATCCAGTTGCTATCGCAAGACGCCTCATCGACCTCTGACTTTGACTCGCCACCGGGTTGCTGCGCTGTTTGAGACGACCCGCCTTGCCGTTTAAACTGCTGAGGCGGCCTTCGCCCTACAGGAGCTGTGGGCCCCCGCACCGCTACCGTCGCCAAGCTGTTGGGGAACGTAGTAATTTCAAAAAAATTCCTACACACACGCAAGATCATGGTGATGCATAGAAATGAGAGGGGAGAGTGTTGTCCACCAAAAGCGGAAGCATTAGCACAACGCGGTTGATGTAGTCGTATGTCTTCACGATCCGACCGAACAAGTACCGAACGTACGACACCTCCGAGTTCAGCACACGTTCAGCCCGATGACGTCCCTCGAACTCCGATCCAGCTGAGTGTTGAGGGAGAGTTTCGTCAGCACGACGGCGTGGTGACGATGTTGATGTTCTACCGACGCAAGGCTTCGCCTAAGCACTGCTACAGTAATATCGAGGTGGACTATGGTGGAGGGGGGCACCGCATACGGCTAAAAGATCAAACGATCAATTGTTGTATCTTTGGGGTGCCCCCTGCCCCCGTATATAAAGGAGCAGGGGGGGTGCGGCCAGCCAGGGAGGAGGCGCGCCAGGAGGAGTCCTACTCCCACAGGGAGTAGGACTCCCCCCTTTCCTAGTTGGATTAGGACTTGGGAGGGGGAAAGAGTGGAGGAGAAGAAGGAAGGGGGCGCCCCCCTCTCCTTGTCCTATTCGGACTGGGGGGAGGGGCGCGCGGCCCAGCCCTAGCCGCCTCTCCTCTCTTTCATCTAGGCCCACTAAGGCCCATTAAGTCCTCGGGGGGTTCCGGTAACCTCCCGGTACTCCGGTAAAATCCCGATTTCACCCGGAACACTTCCGATATCCAAACATAGGCTTCCAATATATCAATCTTCATGTCTCGACCATTTCGAGACTCCTCGTCATGTCCGTGATCACATCTGAGACTCCAAACAACCTTCGGTACATCAAAACATATAAACTCATAATATAACTATCATCGAAATGTTAAGCGTGCGGACCCTACGGGTTCGAGAACTATGTAGACATGACCGAGACATGTCTCCAGTCAATAACCAACAGCGGAAACTGGATGCTCATATTGGCTCCCACATATTCTACGAAGATCTTTATCCGTCAAACCGCATAACAACATACGTTGTTCCCTTTGTCATCGGTATGTTACTTGCCCGAGATTCGATCGTCGGTATCTCAATACCTAGTTCAATCTCGTTACCGGCAAGTCTCTTTACTCGTTCTGTAATACATCATCCCGCAACTAACTCATTAGTAGCAATGCTTGCAAGTCTTTAGTGATGTGCATTACTGAGAGGGCCCAGAGATACCTCTTCGACATTCGGAGTGACAAATCCTAATCTCGAAATACGCCAACCCAACAAGTACCTTTGGAGACACCTGTAGAGCACCTTTATAATCACCTAGTTACATTGTGACGTTTGGTAGCACACAAAGTGTTCCTCCGGTAAACGGGACTTGCATAATCTCATAGTCATAGGAACATGTATAAGTCATGAAGAAAGCAATAGCAGAATACTAAACGATCAGGTGCTAAGCTAACGGAATGGGTCATGTCAATCACATCATTCTCCTAATGATGTGACCCCGTTAATCAAATGACAACTCATGTCTATGGTTAGGAAACATAACCATCTTTCATCAACGAGCTAGTCAAGTAGAGGCATACTAGTGACAATCTATTTGTCTATGTATTCACACATGTATTATGTTTCCGGTTAATACAATTCTAGCATGAATAATAAAAATTTATAATGATATAAGGAAATAAATAATAACTTTATTATTGCCTCTAGGGCATATTTCCTTCAGTCTCCCACTTGCACTAGAGTCAATAATCTAGATTACACAGTAATGATTCTAACACCCATGGAGCCTTGGTGTTGATCATGTTTTGCTCGTGGAAGAGGCTTAGTCAACGGGTCTTTAATATTCAAATCCGTATGTATCTTGCAAATTTCTATGTCTCCCACCTGGACTAAATCCCGGATGGAATTGAAGCGTCTCTTGATGTGCTCGGTTCTCTTGTGAAATCTGGATTCCTTTGCCAAGGCAATTGCGCCAGTATTGCCACAAAAGATTTTCATTGGACCCGATGCACTAGGTATGACACCTAGATCGGATATGAACTCCTTCATCCAGACTCCTTCATTTGCTGATTCCGAAGCAGCTATGTACTCCTCTTCACATGTAGATCCCGCCACAACGCTTTGTTTAGAACTGCACCAATTGACAGTTCCACCGTTTAATGTAAACACGTATCCAGTTTGCGATTTAGAATCGTCCGGATCAGTGTCAAAGCTTGCATCAACGTAACCATTTAAGACGAGCTCTTTGTCACCTCCATAAACGAGAAACATATTCTTAGTCCTTTTAAGGTATTTCAGGATGTTCTTGACCGCTGTCCAGTGATCCACTCCTAGATTACTTTGGTACCTCTCTGCTAGACTTATAACAAGGCACACATCAGGTCTGGTACACATCATTGCATACATGATAGAGCCTATGGCTGAAGCATAGGGAACATCTTTCATTTTCTCTCTATCTTCTGCAGTGGTCGGGCATTGAGTCTTACTCAACTTCACACCTTGTAACACAGGCAAGAACCCTTTGTTTGCTTGATCCATTTTGAACTTCTTCAAAACTTTGTCAAGGTATGTGCTTTGCGAAAGTCCAATTAAGCGTCTTGATCTATCTCTATAGATCTTGATGCTCAATATGTAAGCATCTTGACCGAGGTCTTTCATTGAAAAACTCTTATTCAAGTATCCCTTTATGCTATCCAGAAATTTTATATCATTTCCAATCGGTAATATGTCATCCACATATAATATCAGAAATGCTACAGAGCTCCCACTCACCTTTTTGTAAATACATGCTTCTCCAAAAGTCTGTACAAAACCAAATGCTTTGATCACACTATCAAAGTGTTTATTCGAACTCCGAGAGGCTTGCACCAGTCCATAAATGGATCGCTGGAGCTTGCACACTTTGTTAGCTCCCTTTGGATCGACAAAACCTTCCGGTTCCATCATATACAACTCTTCTTCCAGAAATCTATTAAGGAATGCAGTTTTGACATCCATTTGCCAAATTTCATAATCATAAAATGCGGCAATTGCTAACATGATTCAGACAGACTTAAGCATCGCTACGGGTGAGAAAGTCTCATCGTAGTCAGTCCCTTGAACTTGTCGAAAACCTTTCGCAACAAGTCGAACTTTGTAGACAACAACATTACCGTCAGCGTCAGTCTTCTTCTTGAAGATCCATTTATTCTCAATTGCTTGCCGGTCATCGGGCAAGTCAACCAAAATCCACACTTTGTTCTCATACATGGATGCCATCTCAGATTTCATGGCCTCAAGCCATTTTGCGGAATCTGGGCTCACCATCACTTCTTCATAGTTCATAGGTTCACCATGATCTAGTAACATGACTTCCAGAACAGGATTACCGTACCACTCTGGTGCAGATCTTACTCTGGTTGATCTACGAGGTTTAGTAGCAACTTGATCTGAAGTTCCATGATCATCATCATTAACTTCCTCACTAATTGGTGTAGGCGTCACAGAAACCGGTTTCCATGATGAACTACTTTCTAATAGAGGAGCAGGTATAGTTACCTCATCAAGTTCCACTTTCCTCCCACTCACTTCTTTCGAGAGAAGCTCCTTTTCTAGAAAGGATCCATTCTTAGCAACGAATGTCTTGCCTTCAGATCTGTGATAGAAGGTGTACCCAACAGTCTCCTTTGGGTATCCTATGAAAACACATTTCTCCGATTTGGGTTTGAGCTTATCAGGTTGAAGCTTTTCACATAAGCATTGCAGCTCCAAACTTTCAGAAATGACAACTTTGGTTTCTTGCCAAACCACAGTTGATAAGGTGTCGTCTCAACGGATTTCGATGGTGCCCTATTTAATGTGAATGCGGCCGTCTCTAAAGCATAACCCCAAAATGATAGCGGTAAATCTATAAGAGACATCATAGATCGCACCATATCTAGTAAAGTACGATTACGATGTTCGGACACACCATTACGCTGTGGTGTTCCGGGTGGCGTTAGTTGCGAAACTATTCTGCATTGTTTCAAATGTGGACCAAACTCGTAACTCAAATATTCTCCTCCACGATCAGATCGTAGAAACTTTACTTTCTTGTTACGATGATTTTCAACTTCACTCTGAAATTCTTTGAACTTTTCAAATGTTTCAGACTTATGCTTCATTAAGTAGATATACCCATATCTGTTTAAATCATCTGTGAAAGTGAGAAAATAACGATATCCGCCACGAACCTCAAAATTCATCGGACCACATACATCTGTATGTATGATTTCCAACAAATCTGTTGCTCTCTCCATAGTTCCGGAGAACGGCGTTTTATTGATCTTGCCCATGAGGCACGGTTCGCAAGTACCAAGTGATACATAATCAAGCGGTTCGAAAAGTCCATCAGTATGGAGTTTCTTCATGCGCTTTACACCAATATGACCTAAACGATAGTGCCACAAATAAGTTGCACTATCATTATCAACTCTGCATCTTTTGGCTTCAACATTATGAATATGTGTATCACTACTATCGAAATTCATCAAAAATAGACCACTCTTCAAGGGTGCATGACCATAAAAGATATTACTCATATAAATAGAACAACCATTATTCTCTGATTTAAATGAGTAACCGTCTCGCATCAAACAAGATCTAGATATAATGTTCATGCTCAACGCTGGCACCAAATAACAATTATTTAGGTCTAATACTAATCCCGAAGGTAGATGTAGAGGTAGCGTGCCGACCGCGATCACATCGACTTTGGAACCATTTTCCACGCGCATCGTCACCTCGTCCTTTGCCAGTGTTCGCTTAATCTGTATTCCCTGTTTCTAGTTGCAAATATTAGCAACAGAACCAGTATCAAATACCCAGGTGCTACTGCAAGCTCTAGTAAGGTACACATCAATAACATGTATATCACATATACCTTTGTTCACCTTTCCATCCTTCTTATCCTCCAAATACTTGGGGCAGTTGCGCTTCCAGTGACTAGTTTGCTTGAAGTAGAAGCACTCAGTTTCAGGCTTAGGTCCAGACTTGGGTTTCTTCTCCTGAGAAGCAACTTGCTTGTTGTTCTTCTTGAAGTTCCCCTTCTTCTTCCCTTTGCCCTTCTTGAAACTGGTGGTTTTACTGACCATCAACACTTGATACTCCTTCTTGATTTCTACCTCCGCAGCCTTTAGCATTGCAAAGAGCTCGGGAATTGTCTTATCCATCCCTTGCATATTATAGTTCATCACGAAGCTCTTGTAGCTTGGTGGCAGTGATTGTAGAACTCTGTCAATGACACTATCAACCGGAAGATTAACTCCCAGCTGAGTCAAGTGATTATGGTACCCAGACATTCTGAGTATATGTTCACTGACATAACTATTCTCCTCCATCTTGCAGCTGTAGAACTTATTGGAGACTTCATATCTCTCAATCCGGGCATTTGCTTGAAATATTAACTTCAACTCCTGGAACATCTCATATGCTCCATGACGTTCAAAACATCGTTGAAGTCCCGGTTCTAAGCCGTAAAGCATGGCATGCTGAACTATCAAGTAGTCATCAGCTTTGCTCTGCTAGACGTTCTTAACATCGTCAGTTGCATCAGCAGCAGGCCTGGCACTCACGGTGCTTCCAGGACGTAATTCTTCTGAGTAGCAATGAGGATAATCCCCAAGTTACGGACCCAGTCCGTGTAATTGCTACCATCATCTTTCAACTTTGCTTTCTCAAGGAATGCATTAAAATTCAACGGAACAACAACACGGGCCATCTATCTACAATCAAACATAGACAAGCAAGATACTATCAGGTACTAAGTTCATGATAAATTTAAGTTCAATTAATCATATTACTTAAGAACTCCCACTTAGAAAGACATCCCTCTAATCTTTTAAGTGATCACGTGATCCAAATCAACTAAACCATAACCGATCATCATGTGAAATGGAGTAGTTTTCAATGGTGAACATCACTATGTTGATCATATCTACTATATGATTCATGCTCGACCTTTCGGTCTCAGTGTTCCGAGGCCATATCTGCATATGCTAGGCTCGTCAAGTTTAACCTGAGTATTCTGCGTGTGCAAAACTGGCTTGCACCCGTTGTAGATGGACGTAGAGCTTATCACACCCGATCATCACGTGGTGTATGGGCACGACGAACTTTCGCAATGGTGCATACTCAGGGAGACCACTTTTTATCTTGAAATTTAGTGAGAGATCATCTTATAATGCTACCGTCAATCAAAGAAAGATAAGATGCATAAAAGATAAACATCAAATGCAATCAATATAAGTGATATGATATGGCCATCATCATCTTATGCTTGTGATCTCCATCTCCGAAGCACCGTCATGATCACCATCATCACCGGCGCGACACCTTGATCTCCATCGTAGCATCGTTGTCGTCTCGCTAATCTTATGCTTCTACGACTATCGCTACCCCTTAGTTATAAAGTAAAGCATTACAGGGCGATTGCATTGCATACAATAAAGCGGCAACCATATGGCTCCTGCCAGTTGCCGATAACTCGGTTACAAAACATGATCATCTCATACAATAAAATTTAGCATCATGTCTTGACCATATCACATCACAACATGCCCTACAAAAACAAGTTAGACGTCCTCTACTTTGTTGTTGCAAGTTTTACGTGGCTGCTACGGGCTTAGCAAGAACCGTTCTTACCTACGCACTAAAACCACAACGATAGTTTGTCAAATTGGTGCTGTTTTAACCTTCGCAAGGACACCCGCCAGCCACCTACGCACTAAAGCCATACTCGGTTCAACTAAAGTTGGGGAAACTGACACCCGCTAGCCACCTGTGTGCAAAGCACGTTGGTAGAACTAGTCTCGTGTAAACATACATGTAATGTCGGTCCGGGCCGCTTCATCCAACAATACCGCCGAACCAAAGTATGACATGCTGGTAAGCAGTATGACTTATATCGCCCACAACTCACTTGTGTTCTACTCGTGCATATGACATCTACGCATAAAACCTGGCTCTGATACCACTATTGGGGAACGTAGTAATTTCAAAAAAATTCCTACGCACACGCAAGATCATGGTGATGCATAGCAACGAGAGGGGAGAGTGTTGTCCACGTACCCTCGTAGACCGAAAGCGGAAGCGTTAGCACAACATGGTTGATGTAGTCGTACGTCTTCACGATCCGACCGATCAAGTACCAAACATACGACACCTCCGAGTTCAGCACACCTTCAGCCCGATGGCGTCCCTCGAACTCCGATCCAGCCGAGTGTTGAGCGAGAGTTTCGTCAGCATGACGGCATGGTGACGATGTTGATGTTCTACCGACACAGGGCTTCGCCTAAGCACTGCTACAGTAATATCGAGGTGGACTATGGTGGAGGGGGCACCGCACACGGCTAAAAGATCAAACGGTCAATTGTTGTATCTTTGGGGTGCCCCCTGCCCCCGTATATAAAGGAGCAAGGGGGGGCGGCCGGCCAGGGAGGAGGCGCGCCAGGAGGAGTCCTACTCCCACCGGGAGTAGGACCCCCCCCCCCCTAGTTGGATTAGGACTTGGGAGGTTGAAAGAGTGGAGAGAAGAAGGAAGGGGGGGGCGCCGCCCCCCTCTCCTTGTCCTATTCGGACTGGGGGAGGGGCGCGCGGCCCAGCCCTAGCCGCATCTCCTCTCTTCCACCTAGGCCCACTAAGGCCCATTAAGTCCCCGGGGGGTTCCAGTAACCTCCCGGTACTCTGGTAAAATCCCAATTTCACCTGGAACACTTTCAATATCCAAAGATAGGCTTCCAATATATCAATCTTCATGTCTCGACCATTTCGAGACTCCTCGTCATGTCCGTGATCACATCCGAGACTCCGAACAACCTTCGGTACATTAAAACATATAAACTCATAATATAACTGTCATCGAAACATTAAGCGTGCGGGCCCTACGTGTTAGAGAACTATGTAGACATGACCGAGACACATCTCCAGTCAATAACCAACAATGGAACCTGGATGCTCATATTGGCTCCCACATATTCTATGAAGATCTTTATCATTCAAACCGCATAACAACATACGTTGTTCCCTTTGTCATCGGTATGTTACTTGCCCGAGATTCGATCATCGGTATCTCAATACCTAGTTCAATCTCGTTACCGCCAGTCTCTTTACTCCTTATGTAATACATCATCCCGCAACTAACTCATTAGTAGCAATGCTTGCAAGGCTTAAGTGATGTGCATTACCGAGAGGGCCCAGAGATACCTCTCCGACATTCGGAGTGACAAATCCTAATCTCGAAATATGCCAACCCAACAAGTACCTTTGGAGACACCTGTAGAGCACCTTTATAATCACCTAGTTATGTTGTGACGTTTGGTAGCACACAAAGTGTTCCTCCGGTAAACGGGAGTTGCATAATCTCATAGTCATAGGAACATGTATAATTCATGAAGAAAGCAATAGCAGAATACTAAACGATCGGGTGCTAAGCTAACGGAATGGGTCATGTAAATCACATCATTCTCCTAATGATGTGACCCCATTAATCAAATGACAACTCATGTCTATGGTTAGGAAACATAACCATCTTTGATCAACGAGCTAGTCAAGTAGAGGCATACTAGTGACAATATGTTTGTCTATGTATTCACACATGTATTATGTTTCCGGTTAATACAATTCTAGCATGAATAATAAACATTTATCATGATATAAGGAAATAAATAATAACTTTATTATTGCCTCTAGGGCATATTTCCTTCAGAAGCCGCCTCTGGTGTTGCAGCGCGCCTTTGATTCGACAAGTCGCCGCGCCTTGGTGTAGAGCCGCCGACGCGCCCCGACCTAAGCTGCCCGCCATCGAGAGCCACCTTCTTATAAACCACGAGTGCTACGACCATGGTAGATGGAGTTCCAGTGCAGTTTTTTTTGAATGGTCACCGGGGGGGAATGAATCCCCACCTGTTTTTTTTCATTCATAGTTGCCTATGAGGCTTTACAGCCTCTACAAGATGGGTTCAAATGAACCAGAATTAACAGGGCTACATGAGAGAAGAAGGAAAAGAAAACACACACACACACCAAACAACACAAAAGAGGGAGAGAAGGGGGTCACTCCAAGAACCCTCGGAGATAGCTGATTAATGAGAAAGCTCATCACAACCCAAGCACAGCGATCATAAGGGCTGAGCTTGTAGGGCATGACAGCAGGAGGGACAACCCAGCTTGAAGCATCGCCGGAGTAATTGAACGGCCTTGGTCAACCAAGACCCAGTCTCGACACTGCACCATCGACGTAATCGAAAGGCAATGCACATCCGAGACCACACAACGCGCCGACACCACCTGTGTCGTGGGTGTGGTCGAAGGGTTGCGCGCGGCCGAGATGACGCCACGACGCTTGTGTGCCACTGCTGGAGTCGAAGGGCATCACAATGCAGAGACACACCATAGAGCCTGGTCGCATGAACCAACCTCGCCGCACGTGGTGGTCGCCGGCGTATGCTACCTCTTGAGCACTGCATTGGTTTTCCCTTGAAGAGGAAAGGTTGATGCAGTGAAGTAGCGTAAGTATTTCCTTCAGTTTTTGCGAACCAAGGTATCAATCCAGTAGGAGATTGCACGCAAGTCCCTCGTACCTGCACAAACAAATAAGAACCTCGCAACTAATGCGATAAAGGGGTTGTCAATCCCTTCACGGTCACTTATGAGAGTGAGATCTGATAGAGATAATAAGATAAATGAATATTTTTGGTATTTTTATGATATAGATTGAAAGTAAAGATTGCAAAGTAAAATAGATTGAAAACTTATATGATAAAAGATAGACCCGGGGGCCATAGGTTTCACTAGTGGTTTCTCTCAAGATAGCATAAGTATTACGGTGGGTGAACGAATTACTGTCGAGCAATTGATAGAAAAGTGCATTATTATGAGAATATCTAGGCATGATCATGTATATAGGCATCATGTTCGCGACAAGTAGACCGAAACAATTCTGCATCTACTACTATTACTCCACACATCGACCGCTATCCAGCATGCATTTAGAGTATTAAGTTCATAAGAACAGAGTAGCGCATTAGGCAAGATGACATGATGTAGAGGGATAAACTCAAGTAATATGATATAAACCCCATCTTTTTATCCTCGATGGCAACAATACAATATGTGCCTTGCTCCCCTGCTGTCACTAGGAAAGGACACCGCAAGATTGAACACAAAGCTAAGCACTTCTCCCATTGCAAGAAATATCAATCTAGTAGGCCAAACCAAACTGATAATTCGAAGAGACTTGCATAGATAACCAATCATACATAAAATATTTCAGAGAAGAATCAAATATTGTTCATAGATAAACTTGATCGTAAACCCACAATTCATCGGGTCTCGACAAACACACCGCAAAAAGAGTTACATCGAATAGATCTCCAAGAAGATCGAGGAGAACTTTGTATTGAGATCCAAAGAGAGAGAAGAAGCCATCTAGCTAATAACTATGGACCCGAAGGTCTGTGGTAAACTACTCACACATCATCGGAGAGGCTATGGTGTTGAAAGTGCGTTATATCGACTAGAGGGGGGGGGTGAATAGGCGATTTTTATGAAAGTCTTCAAAGCGTGGAAGTTATGAAGACAAACGATAGAAATAAACCTATTACCATGCAGCGGAAGGTAGACTACACTAGGCAAGCCATAGTAAAGTATTCAATGAAGTGAAAGCACAATGACTTAATAGCAGGAATGTAGTAAGGATCAGGTAGGAAGATATTATGAAGCCATACAGAACATACAGTCACTCAGTGAAGACAAAAGAAGTGCAAACATACAATGACTTCACAAGGAGCAACAGTAAGTAAAGGGAAGGGAAGATGAAACCAGTGAGTCATTGAAGACAATGATTTGTTGGACCAGTTCCAGTTGCTGTGACAACTGTATGTCTGGTTGGGGCGGCTAGGTATTTAAACCTTAGGACACACAGTCCCGGACACCCAGTCCTGAACACGCAGCTCAGGACACCCAATCCTCACCGTATTCCCCTTGAGCTAAGGTCACACAGACCTCGCCCAATCACTCTGGTAAGTCTTCAAGGTAGACTCCCAAACCTTCACAGACTTCGTTCACCGGCAATCCACAATGTCTCTTGGATGCTCAGAACGCGACGCCTAACCGGCTGGAGGATGCACATTCCTCAAGTGTAATAAGTCTTCAGATCACACAGACAAGAAGACTTAAGTGATGCCCAATACTCTCTGGCTCTGGGTGGCTAGGGCTTTATCCTCGCAAGGAATTCTCTCTCAAAGGCTTCGAGGTGGGTTGCTCTCAAACGACAAAAGCCGTACTCTCAATCTGAGCAGCCAACCGTTTATGGTTGTGGGGGGTGGGCTATTTATAGCCACTTGGCTACCCGACCTGATTTGTCCGAAATGACCCTGGGTCACTAAGGAACTGACATGTGTTCCAACGGTCAGATTTCAAACTCACACGGCAACTTTACTTGGGCTACAAGCAAAGCTGACTTGTCCGACTCTGGACAAGATTCTCTCTCATAGTCTTCACTCGAAGACATAGGTTTTTGGTTAGGCATCACTTCAGTCAGTCTGACTGGTTCTCTTGGACCCCACTTAACAGTACGGTGGTTCCTATGACTCAACACAAAAGAAAAAGAACTACGAAAGATCTAAGTCTTCGAGCTCCATAGGCTTCATGTGGTGTCTTCTCTTGTCATAGTCTTTAATGTGAATATCTTCATATACCACCTTTGACTTCAATGTCTTCACACATTTTTAGGGGTCATCTCTGGTAGGAAAACCGAATCAATCAGGGACTTCTACCTGTGTTATCCTGCAATTCTCACAAACACATTAGTCCCTCAACTAGGTTTGTCGTCAATACTCCAAAACGAACTAGGGGTGGCACTAGATGCACTTACAATCTCCCCCTTTTTGGTGATTGATGACAAACTAGTTGAAGTTTTCAACGGGGAATATAATCTGTGAAATTGTAAAGGATAAGGAATTGTCTTCATAAGTTGCAAGGGCTCCCCCTGAAGATGTGCATATAGGTAATTTGCTTTTAGAATGCAAATGCACATGGCAGGTTGTACTTGTGGAGATCAACTTCAACTTATGATGACAATCCACTATGCATGTGAAAGTATATGAAGATAATGACATGCATAATGGAAAATGGACGTCTGCAGAATGATCTAAGTGCGGAATTTATCGTCGCACATGCGGAATTTATCATCGCAAAACAAAGTGGCAGATAAGTAGCAGACGACCATCGAGTTTAAGTGTTACAACTCAAAGAACCAAATGTAGAAAAACGAGAGTTGTAAGCACGAAGCAAAATATAAAGCACCCGCCCATATGGACCCGCTTGAAGACTATCAACCTCATATGCTTCTCCCCCTTTTGTCAGTAAGGACCAAAAAGGTTTGAAGACATAGAGCATCTACTCGTTCCCATGCGGAGTAGGTGAAGTAGCAGGGTCGTTGGTGGTGTTTGGCGGTGCTAAAGAGCTTGGAGCAGAGTTGACGCGTGCTGAAGGAGGTGGTGGTGAAGTAGCATCATCTTCATCCTCGATAACTCTGGCAGTCACTATTGCAGCAGATGAAGAGAACTCAGAGTCTTCAAGGGGTGGAGTTCCTAGCAGCACAGCTCTTCGAGGAGGTGTGGAGTCAAACTTGAATCGCTCAGTGAAGCCATCCTCTTGGAGATCATCTTCAGAACACATCATCGTTAGCCCTTTCCATGTACGGCGACAGGTTTCATGGGCAAGGAAAGCATTCTTGGTGGCAAGATTGCGAATGCGATTAACTTCCACCAAGAGGCTTTTCATCTGACGCTTTAGCCAGTCATGATGCCTATCCTGTTTCTGATGAAGAGCCACAAGAAGCTCTCGGTCATTGAGAACACGAGTGCGCTTCTTGGGTCTTGGAGCAGTTGTACTATCAGTGGCTTCAGTAGACGCAGGGTGTGGTGCACGTGTAGTGCCAGCCAAAGGATACACCCGAGTGACTGCTTCAACTCCTTCAATGTTCTGTGAGAAACTCTGATGCTCTGCATTTTGAAGACTTAGAGGTTCCTTTGCAGGCTCAGGATAGATGGCTTCTGTAGAGATATCCACATCAGGCAGAAAAATCCTATGATTGCGAGCAGATGGCTGATATGAGATATTGGAGTGAAGTTTAATTAGCCGCATTACCCATGGGGCGTAGAACTTCAAGCCAAACAGATCAGAGCCTGATGCAGCAAGTTGGCGGATGAGTAAGTCCTATGCACTGAAGCATTTTCCATGAAGAATATAGAAGACCAAAGTCTTCATTGCACCCTCAAGCTTGGCATTTGGAGAGTGCCCTTTGATGGGCCAGAGAGTTCGCCTGATGATGTGATAGATGGTTCGTGGCAGATACTCATGGTCTTCAACGAAGAACTCTGTTGGATAAGCAGCATCTTGGGGCAATGGCTTCATCATGCTGAGCATCTGACTCATATCAGGTTCCGGCCTCTTAAAGATGCTCTCAATAGCTTCACTATGCACCTGACAGCCATGCTCGTAAAGATCGCCAGGAGTGGGCAAACCAGTGAGCTCAATGATGTCAAATGCATTGGCTTCGTGATGAACATTTCCGGTCATCCACTCCAGGACCCAAGTCTTCGGATCTCTGCTGTACCCGCGGATATGGAGTGTGGCATAGAATTGGAGCAGCAGCTCTTCATTCCAATGCTCTTGGTCAGTAACGAATGGCAGCAGTCCAACTTCCTTGAAGCAATCCAAAGCTTCTTCCAAACAGGGCAGACCAGCTATGGCTTCAATGTCAAGGCGCTTGTGTGGGAAGATGCGACCTTGGTTGTAAAGAATGCATGAGTAATAGCTTCGCTGAGGATAGCTCCAGAACCGATCAGATGATATCCTTTCCCTTGAGTAGGGGTTCCTGGAGCTATCGAAGAATGTGTTGTCTGCCCTGAAGCCATTGATATTGAAGGAGCCAGGTGCTGATGCAGGACCTGGGAACCTTGGCAGTCTTGGGATTGGCTTGTGTACCTGAGGCCTGTGCTCAACATGATAGTCAAACTGGGGACCGGCAGCAGACTCAGGAACAGAAGTGACGGGATCAGTGGCTTTGCTGTCTTCTTCTTCTGTTGGGGAGGGCTCCACATTAGCTTCGTTGGTGGTTGTGGCAGCCGCAGGATTTTCATCCTCCACTTGACGAGCTGGAGGGTCGGTCACAGGCACGTTCTCCTTGAGAACTGCTTCTTGTTGGGACAGGGGAGTGGGAACTTGTGGTACTTCATCTTCCGCGGCTGATGCAGCCGGATTGTCTTCAGCAGAGACTTGAGGCCTTGGACCTTTGCGAAGCCTGTGCAACGCGGGCGACGCCTGTGGAGTTGGAGTGGGCTGGGCCTCAAAGTCTTCTTCCTCTTGTGGGCGATCCGCCCATGAAGCATCCTGTGCAATTGGCGTCAGTGTACGACCAATGCTGATGAGTTCGCTGTTCTGAGGAAGGACTGCACCACCTTCTACATTGTCATGTTGACCAATGTCTTCAGCAGTGATGGGATCAACTGCTGGAAAGTCTTCAGCTTCATGAGCCTCTGTGGAAGCAGGCTCATGGATGGTCAGTTGGCGTTCAGCTTCAGGATAGACCATAGAAATGGGTTCAACTATCAAGGGCTCTGTGGAAGCAGCCCGATCTTTCTTGGTCTTCCTCTTCTTCTTGGAGGGGGCAGTTGGAGAGGCTTCAGAATGTTTCCTCTTCCTGGCTTCAGCCTCAGCAGTCCTTGTCTTCTTGAGCTCTGAAGCTGTTGACCGGCTTTTTGACTTCGAGCCAGTCATTTTAGTTGGGAAGACAATAGGAACTGCTTCCTGCCTTGGTGCGTCAGGTTCAGCCGTAGCAGGCTTCTTCTTCTTCTTTGCGGCCATCCTGGGGTCGATGCCAGGATGCCCAAGGGTCTTGCGCTTCTCAGCCTCATTGTAGGCTTGCACACATCTGTCAGCCAGAGTCTTCATGCGCTCACGCGAACCCTGAGCTTCTGCACGTTTCTTTACAAAGGCTTCCTTGAGCTCGTGCATCATACTCTTGAAGTTCTTCACTTCCTGCACGCTGAGCTTGGCCATATGCTTCTTGAACTGAGCCTTTTCATAGTCAATCTTTTGCTTCAGTTCAACAATGCGCTGGGCAATAGCGAGTTTTGAAGCAATGGCGCCTTGGAAGGCGACACTGAGGCCAATTGGTAGCTGTAGATCTTCAAAGCTGATGTTTGGCGTGTCAAACCACTCGTCAATGAAGTTGTGGATGATGGTCACATCAAAGAGAGGCAGATCATTGAAGATTTCTGCTTCTTCTTTGCTCTTGATGAGTTGCTCAAGAGCGTCATCTGCTAGATCTTCATCACTTGACAGATCAATGTCGTCATTGCGCAGAATGGCAGCAGCAGTTAGCTCTTGTCCGGTGTGAGGCAGAGGCATCTTGACTTTTTGGGGCTTGGAGATGCGAGATAAGTCTTCGAACTGCACACTGTCTTCAGGAGGTGCAGTTGCCAGTGGCTTCGCCCTTGAGATTTTTGGTGAGGGGGCAGGCTTTGAAGCTTTAGGCTTCTTCATCTTCTTTGTCTTCGGCGCTGCAGGAGCTTCTTCTGATTTAGCGTCAGTTGCATGCTCATTCACTGCAGTCCCTTGAACTAAGATGCGGGTGATGAGGCCTTCAAGGTTGTGGAAAGGACCGATGACATTGGGTTCTGCATCTCGTGTGCCATCTGCCCTTGGTGCTGAGGGACCAGGGTTGAAGTCTAACCCCAAAGTCTTCTTGTTCTGCTTCGCTGAGTTGTGGGCAAACTGGAAGTTGCGCTTGAACAGATTGTCGTCACAACACCATAGTAGTGACGATGGGTGTGCATCAGCTGGCTGTGGCCCACGGACCATGCAGGGATAGAAGCCTTGAGCAATGGCTTCATCTCTGGACCTGGGTAGAAGATTCTTGTATTGGATGTCTCCCCACGGTCTCTTGATGGCATTTTTCTCAGCATATTCTTGGGTTACAAATCGGTATTTGAACCATTGTTCTGCCCAATATCTTCGAATCCATTGGATTCGGGTCTTGCGCTGATTGTAATCCTCTTCAGGATCTGTCTTGTACAGTTCTGAGAGTTCATCTGGCAGATCTCTGGATGTTTCTCCACGATGCTTTCTGCCACCCTTCCTTGCTGCTTTCTCTGAAGCCATAAACTTTGCTTGAAAGGCTTCAACACGTTCAAAGGCTTCAAAGGTTTTCGCTTGCTGCACCAACAGGAACTGGCTTCGGGAGAATTAATGTGATGCTGTAAGAATTCTGCAAATGAATGCAGACTATCAGAACCAAAGGATTCTCCCACGGACATGTACCTCTGACAGCATTAAGGTGCGAGGGAAGGGGAATAGGTCATATGCATTCTCAGAAGATATTGAAGATAAATCAGTTTAGAAGACATTGACCTCATTTTGCGAAGACATTCACTCATAGATAAGGAGTTGGTTCCAAATTTGTACGAATCCACAGATCAGTACAAGTGAGGAATCTAACTACTTTGTGAAGCATAAGTGAATATACTAGGCATGTTATGAGATGAAGTATGAGAGACATCTACCTTGTGTGAATAGAAACTGCTTGTGGTAGAAAGTGACAAATCCATAGGATCAACGGTGCTGTAAAAAGGAAGTTTTATTTACCACACTAAGAACTGCTAGACGAAGTGGAAGATGAGGCCGAGCAGTTCGATCTTCCGTGCCCTAACTTGGCGATGGAGGCACCTACGGCGACGGCGGAGAGGACGATGTCCGCGGTCGGCGTGAAGATGGCGTCGGAGAGGTTGCGGCAGCGAAGCACTTCGTCGCCGGCGTCGTCGAGGGCTAGCGGTGGCACTAGGGTTCGTGCGAGAGTGGAAGAAGAGATAATGACCGCTGTGAAGTGTGTATTTATAGGTACATGGGCGGCACTGCGCTATTACACAGGTACCCGTGGCGATTCGCATCTGAGGAACACGTGGCCATTATGTGGAATTTTGGGATTTGTTCCACGTCCCACGCACGCCTTGATTGTCGGGGGTCGTTCCTACTTCTCCGGGTTTCATGTGGAGGAATGAGCATTGAAAATGGACTTAATGGTTGTCTCTGTATCTTCTGCTGACAAGGACGCAGAGAAGACATTCGACAATTTCAATAGAATGCATATGATTTGGAGAGATAGAATTTGAGATAGAAAGCATAGAGAGGTTAGGGTCCGATCACATTCACTTAGTGCAAAAGATTCAACAATGAAGACATAGTTATAAGTGAATGCTGTAGAGGACAGAACACTAATATATATATATATATAATCAACATAGTGAAGATAATCATGAAGATATGTTGAGATCGAAGCCAAACCAAATGTGAAGACATTGCAAGGTAACGTCATGAGTGAAACACTTCAAAATAGAACATTTGGTGGTGGCGTTACCCACCGTATAGGAAGTATTAGACCCAGACACGGCGCACAATTATCGTGGCACTCCGAAGTCAAATTCCACATTAATGTATTCACACTTAGAATGTATGTCTTCATTGATTGAAGATATACTTTACTTCGTGTGTTGTACATCTAAGTCATCAATATGCATAAGGGTTAGGATGTGTGCCTGATCACAGGACATTTGAGGATTCCAGGATATTTAGCTCACACCGTAACTTGCAAAATCTCTTCTCATCCAAGGGCTTGGTGAAGATATCTGCCAATTGCTCTTCAGTGTTGACGTGTATGATATCAATATCTTCCTTCACAACATGATCTCTGAGAAAGTGATGATGAATTTCAATGTGCTTTGTCTTCGAGTGCTGAACTGGGTTGTTGGCGATCTTGATGGCGCTTTCGTTGTCGCAGTAAAGTGGCACTTGCTTCAGATGAATGCCATAGTCCTTGAGTGTTTGCTTCATCCACAGAAGCTGAGCGCAGCAAGATCCAGCAGCAATGTATTCAGATTCAGCAGTGGAGAGAGATACACAGTTCTGCTTCTTTGAAGACCAACATACAAGTGATCGTCCCAGAAAGTGACATGTGCCTGATGTAGACTTGCGATCAACTTTGTCACCAGCATAGTCAGCATCCGAGAATCCAACCAGATCAAACTCTGAGCCCTTTGGATACCATAATCCTAGAGTTGGGGTGTGAGCCAAATATCGAAGAATTCGCTTCACAGCTAAGTGATGCGACTCCTTTGGTGCCGCTTGAAATCGATCACACATGCAAACACTAAGCATAATATCTGGCCTAGATGCACATAGATACAGTAAAGAACCAATCATGGAGCGGTATACCTTTTGATCGAACTCTTTACCATTGTTGTCGGGACCCAGATGATGTTTGGCTGGCATTGGTGTTGTGAAGCCTTTGCAGTCTTGCATACCGAACTTCTTCAGGCAATCTTTGAGATACTTCTCTTGAGATATGAAGATTCCATTGCGTTGTTGTCGTATTTGAAGACCGAGGAAGAACTTCAGCTCTCCCATCATGGACATCTGATATTGCTCTTGCATCATATATCCAAACTCTTCACTGTACTTCTGATTGGTGCAGCCGAAGATAATGTCATCCACATATATTTGACACACAAACAGTTCACCATCATATGTCTTCATGAAGAGAGTGGGGTCTAGGGAACCAGGTATGAAGCCTTTGCTCTTTAGGAAGTATTTGAGTGTGTCATACCAGGCCCGAGGGGCTTGTTTGAGGCCATACAGTGCCTTATTGAGCTTGTATACCATGTCAGGATGTTTTGGATCTTCAAAGCCAGGCGGTTGTGCAACATACACTTCTTCTTCAATCTTGCCATTGAGAAAAGCACTCTTCACATCCATTTGATATAGAAGTATGTTGTGATGATTTGCATAGGCCAGCAGTATGCGTATGGCTTCAAGTCTAGCCACAGGAGCAAATGTTTCATCGAAGTCAATGCCTTCCACTTGAGTATATCCTTGAGCAACGAGACGAGCTTTGTTTCTGACAACTTGACCATGCTCATCTTGCTTGTTGCGGTATATCCATTTGGTGCCTATTATATTGTGCTTCCGTGGATCAGGACGCTTAACTAGTTCCCATACATTATTCAGCTCAAACTGTTGAAGCTCTTCTTGCATAGCTTGAATCCATTCAGGTTCAACTTTCTTGGGTTCTGTTAGTGAGACGAATGCGAAGTGCCCACAGAAATTTGCTAGCTGAGCTGCTCTTGAACGAGTGAGTGGACCGGGTGCATTGATGCTATCAATTATTCTTTTAGTCTACACTTCATTGGCAACGCGAGGATGTACAGGGCGAAGACTTTGCTCTTGCTGATCATTGTTGTTGTTAGAAGGAATGTCTTCAGGCTGAGCATTGTCTTCATGTTGATCAGGTGCTGAGATGATAAGTTCTTCTTCAGGATGAGCTTCAGAAGGTATAATTTCTCCAGTTCCCATTAGCTTGATTGATTCACTGGATGGAACTTCATCTAGCACATTTGGCAGTTGCTCTCTTTGTGAACCATTGGTCTCATCGAACCGCACATCCACTGTTTCAACCACTTTGTAATGAAAGAGATTGAAGACTCTGTAGGAGTGCGAATCCTTTCCATATCCAAGCATAAAACCCTCATGTGCTTTTGGTGCAAACTTTGAGGTGTGATGTGGGTCCTTGATCCAGCACCTTGCGCCAAATACTCTGAAGTAACTGACATTTGGCTTCTTGCCAGTAAGGAGCTCATAGGATGTCTTGTTCAGAAGCTTGTGAAGATAAACATGATTGATTGTATGGCATGCAGTATCAATGGCTTCAGGCCAGAATTTTCTTGGGGTCTTGTATTCACCTAGCATCGTTCTGGCCATCTCAATGAGTGTTCTGTTCTTGCGTTCGACGACGCCATTCTGCTGTGGCGTGTACGGGGCTGAGAATTCATGTGTGATGCCCAAGGTATCAAGATATGTATCAAGGCCAGTGTTCTTGAATTCAGTGCCATTGTCACTTCTGATGTGCTTTATCTTGGTGCCATAATTGTTCATAGCTCGATTGGCAAAGCGTTTGAAGACATCCTGCACTTCAGTCTTGTAAAGGATTATGTGCACCCAAGTGTATCTAAAGTAATCATCAACAATAACGAAGCCATAGAGGCATGCAGTAGTAGTAAGAGTTGAGTAATGAGTGGGACCGAAAATATCCATGTGAAGCAGTTCGAAGGGTCGAGTAGTGGTCATGATTGTCTTCGAAGGATGTTTGGACCTCGTCATCTTCCCTGCTTCACAGGCACCGCATAAGTGGTCTTTCTTGAACTTGACGCCCTCGATGCCTATGACATGCTTCTTCTTCGCAAGGGTGTGAAGGTTCCTCATGCCAGCATGCCCAAGCCTCCGATGCCAGAGCCAGCATTCTGAAGCTTTTGCTAGAAGACATACGACAAGCTGTGGTCCTGCTGAGAAATCTACTATGTACAGATCATCTTTTCGATACCCTTCAAACACTAGAGACTTGTCAGATTCCATTAGTACAAGGCAACGATATTTTCCAAATATTACGATCATGTTCAAATCGCAAAGCATTGAGACAGACATTAAGTTGAAGCCAAGGGATTCAACAAACATGATTTTGTCCATGTGTTGATCCCTTGAGATTGCAACTCTACCTAGACCCAATACCTTACTTTTACCAGTGTCAGCAAATGTGATGTGGCTCTTGTCGGATGGACGTAAGGTTGAGTCCATAAGAAGACTTCTTTTGCCAGTCATGTGATTTGTACACCCACTATCAATAATCCATTCTGAAGACGATGGTGTCGTACCCTACAGTGCAGTTAGGGGGATAGGCTTCACCAAGAGCATTGTGAAGCAAAAACATTTGACGAACCAATGGGTTATGAAAGCTTAGATCCAGATTAGGACTAATAGGGAGAGTAGTAAGCGATTCGGGAATGAAGTACATAGTAAGACCATTCGGGCATTTGATCTTGTGCCCTACAAGATGTTTAAGGTCCCCAGCAATGGCGTCAGACGATTTTGGTTTTCTGCTGGAGACCTTTCCCTGCAAAAGAGAGTTAAGCTTTCTTAGCCACCCACATCTTCAAGGGTGGCTAAGAAGCAATAAGTCTAAGTGCAGCATCTGAGAGTTTTGGCTTTGGAGCCCTAGCAAACAGTCTTGCAGGCAGACAATAGTACTCATAAGAATAAGCAGAATAGTTCTTGGTCTTATGAACATGGCGGTTTGATGAACCGCTCTCATATTCATATGCCTGAGTATGGTTTCCCTGCAAAACATTTGCGTTAGTACGACTCAGGTGAGTCCTCTGTCTGTATGAAGCCTTTGGACCGTATGAAGCCTTTGGTCTGAGGTTTGTCTTCTTCACGTGAGGTGTCATGATGACATTCACAGGAAGATTCTCTAGACACCTTTTCGGAACCCAGATCTTCTTCATAGGCGGTCCATTCCTGCAGTTAGTACCAATGTACCTGGCAAACACTTCACCATTCTGATTCTTAAACAGTATATAGTTTGCATCAGAGGATTCATAAATGATAATGGGGTTAGCACAGGTGAAGCCAGATAGATTGGATGGGTCTGCTGAAGGTTCCTTTGCAGCAACCCACATGGTTTTGGGGTACTGCTCAGGTTTCCAGTAAGAGCCATCAGCATTCATTTTCCTTACGAACCCAACACCCTCTTTCCTCGGGTTTTGGTTTAGAATCTGCTTTTTGAGGACATCACATAGTGTCTGATGCCCTTTAAGACTTTTGTACATCCCTGTTTCAAGCAATGTCTTCAACCTAGCATTCTCATCAGCAATAGCAGTGGTATCCTCAGCAGAGGGGTTAGTTACCACATCAACAGTTGAAAATATTGCAACAGTAGTAGCAGTAGAACATTCAACAACAGAAGTAGCATTATCACGCTCAATGCATTTAAGACATGGTGGTTCAAATCCTTCCTGAGCAGGACTGATCTGTTTGGAGTGAAGTGACTCGTTTTCCTTTTGAAGATCTTCATGAACCGCTCTCAATTTCTCAAGATCTTGCTTCCTTTGAAGATAATCATAGGAAAGCTTTTCATGAGTTGTTGAGAGAGTTTCATGACGACTTTCAAGTTCCTGATACTTAACGTGAAGATTTTTTATGTCTTCAATTAAGGATTCAGATCGAGTCATTTCAGCACCTAACAGATCATCGCTTCTGTCTAACAGTTTTTGAATATGTTCCATAGCTTTCTGCTGTTCAGTTGCAATTTTAGCAAGTGTTTTGTAGCTGGGTTTTGAATCACAATCAGAGTCATCGTCACTAGATGTTTGATAGTGAGTAGTGTGTGTGTTTACCTTGGCATCGCGAGCCATGAAGCAATAGGTAGAAGCGGAGTAGTCCTTGTCATTTGCATCGGTGTCGGTGACGAGGTCATTGTCTTCAGTATTGAAGATGGACTTGGCAACGTATGCTGTAGCCAGACCTGCAATGCCTGAATCGGACTCCTCCTCAGAATCCACCTCCGCCTCCTCAGAAGCGGACTCCTCCTCTGAGTCCATTTCCTTGCCAACAAACGCACGTGCCTTGCCAGATGAGCTCTTCTTGTGTGATGAAGACTTTGAGGAAGACTTGGACGAAGACTTTGAGTATTTCTTCTTCTTGTTGTCATTAGAGTCATATTCCTTGCTCTTCTTCTTCCTTTTGTTCTCATTGTCCCACTGTGGACACTCAGAGATGAAGTGGCCAGTTTTCTTGCACTTGTGACATGTTTTCTTCTTGTAGTCGTGAGCAGAAACTTCATCATTCCTTGAGCTTGATCGGGAAGACTTTCTGAAGCCTTTCTTCTTGGTGAATTTTTGGAACTTCTTCACAAGCATAGCAAGTTCTCTTCCAATGTCTTCAGGATCATCAGAGCTGCTGTCAGATTCTTCTTCAGATGAGGAGATAGCTTTTGCCTTCAATGCACGAGTTCGCCCATAGTTTGGACCGTAGATATCTCTTTTCTCAGAAAGCTGAAACTCATGTGTGTTGAGCCTCTCAAGTATGTCAGATGGATCGAGTGTCTTGAAATCAGGACGTTCTTGAATCATCAGGGCTAGGATGTCAAACGAACTATCAAGTGGTCTCAGTAGTGTCTTGACGACTTCATGTTTGGTGATCTCAGTAGCGCCAAGGGCTTGAAGCTCATTTGTGATGTCAGTGAGTCGGTCAAAAGTGTGCTGGACATTCTCATTGTCATTTCGCTTGAAGCGGTTGAAGAGGTTGTGAAGGACACTGATTCTCTGATCTCTCTGGGTTGAGATGCCTTCATTGACCTTGGAGAGCCAGTCCCAGACCAGCTTAGATGTCTTCAAAGCACTCACACGGCCATACTGTCCTTTGGTCAGGTGACCACAGATGATATTCTTGGCAGTAGAGTCCAGTTGAACGAATTTCTTGACATCAGCAGCAGTGACACCTTCTCCAGCCTTGGGAATGCCGTTCTCGATGACATACCATAGGTCGGCGTCAATGGCTTCAAGATGCATGCGCATCTTATTCTTCCAGTAGGGATATTCAGTTCCATCGAAGACGGGGCACGCAACGGAGACTTTAATTATCCCTGCAGTCGACATAGTTAAAACTCCAGGTGGTTAAACCGAATCACACAGAACAAGGGAGCACCTCGCTCTGATACCAATTGAAAGTGCGTTATATCGACTAGAGGGGGGTGAATAGGCGATTTTTATGAAAGTCTTCAAAGCATGGAAGTTATGAAGACAAACGATAGAAATAAACCTGTTACCATGCAGCGGAAGGTAGACTACACTAGGCAAGCCATAGTCAAGTATTCAATGAAGTGAAAGCACAATGACTTAATAGCAGCAATGTAGTAAGGATCAGGTAGGAAGATATTATGAAGCCATACAGAACATGCAGTCACTCAGTGAAGACAAAAGATAGTGCAAACATACACTGACTTCACAAGGAGCAACAGTAAGTAAAGGGAAGGGAAGATGAAACCAGTGACTCGTTGAAGACAATGATTTGTTGGACCAGTTCCAGTTGCTGTGACAACTGTACGTCTGGTTGGGGCGGCTAGGTATTTAAACCTTAGGACACACAGTCCCGGACACCCAGTCCTGAACACGCAGCTCAGGACACCTAGTCCTCACCGTATTCCCCTTGAGCTAAGGTCACACAAACCTCGCCCAATCACTCTGGTAAGTCTTCAAGGTAGACTCCCAAACCTTCACAGACTTCGTTCACCGGCAATCCACAATGTCTCTTGGATGCTCAGAACGCGACGCCTAACCGGCTGGAGGATGCACAGTCCTCAAGTGTAATAAGTCTTCAGATCACACAGACAAGAAGACTTAAGTGATGCCCAATACTCTCTGGCTCTGGGTGGCTAGGGCTTTATCCTCGCAAGGAATTCTCTCTCAAAGGCTTCGAGGTGGGTTGCTCTCAAACGACAAAAGTCGTACTCTCAATCTGAGCAGCCAACCGTTTATGGTTGTGGGGGTGGGCTATTTATAGCCACTTGGCAACCCGACCTGATTTGTCCGAAATGACCCTGGGTCACTAAGGAACTGACACGTGTTCCAACGGTCAGATTTCAAACTCACATGGCAACTTTACTTGGGCTACAAGCAAAGCTGACTTATCCGACTCTGGACAAGATTCGCTCTCATAGTCTTCACTCGAAGACATAGGTTTTTGGTTAGGCATCACTTCAGTCAGTCTGACTGGTTCTCTTGGACCCCACTTAACAGTACGGTGGTTCCTATGACTCAACACAAAAGAAAAAAGAACTACGAAAGATCTAAGTCTTCGAGCTCCATAGGCTTCATGTGGTGTCTTCTCTTGTCATAGTCTTCAATGTGAATATCTTCATATACCACCTTTGACTTCAATGTCTGCATACATTTTTAGGGGTCATCTCTGGTAGGAAAACCGAATCAATGAGGGACTTCTACCTGTGTTATCCTGCAATTCTCACAAACACATTAGTCCCTCAACTAGGTTTGTCGTCAATACTCCAAAACCAACTAGGGGTGGCACTAGATGCACTTACAGGTGTTGATGTAGAAGCCCTCCGTGATCGATTCCCCCTCTGGCGGAGCTCCGGAAAAGGCCCCAAGATGGGATCTCTCGGGTACAGAAGGTTGCAGCGGTGGAAATAGGGTTTCGTGGTGCTCCTGGATGTTTTTGGGGTATATGGATATATATATAGGAGGAAGAAGTAGGTCGATGGAGCTACGAGGGGCCCACGAGGGTGGGGGCGCGCCCAAGGGTAGGCACGCCTCCCTGCCTCGTGGCCTCCTCATTGATTTCTTGACGTCTACTCCAAGTCCCCTGGATCACGTTTGTTCCAAAAATAACTCTCCGAAGGTTTCATTCCATTTGGATCCCGTTTGATAATCCTTTTCTGCGAAACACTGAAATAGGAAAAAAACCAGCAATTTGCACTGGGCCTTGGGTTAGTAGGTTAGTCCCAAAAATAATATAAAAGTGTATAAATAAGCCCATTAAACATCCAAAACAGATAATATAATAGCATGGAATAATAAAAAATTATAGATATATTGGAGACGTATCAGCGTAGTCAAAAGGCAAGGCACCACCGAGGGCAACCCCAACCCCACCTGGGTTCAATATACCTGAAGGGAGGCTGGCCGAGAGCACGTACATAGACCACCAACACCGGACACGCCATAGAGCTCCGACAAGGATCCGAACGCATGAGCCTAGCAGCCGGAAAGGAGAAACCACCACGACCACTCCCACGGTTCACCTCGCATCGAAGAGAAGATCGCATCCATGGCCTCCATCTGCAAAACCATGGGGCACACCAGTACAGACGAAAACAACATCCTCTGCACTGGTGGCGAGATAGAGGAGGCTCAACACCCAGCCACAACGGCCCCCCTCGTAGGGAGCACATCGCCACCATGGTCGCCATCTACGAAGGCACGACACTAGCCAGTCCCAACGGCACAACTCGCGAACACCACCAAACAACAGAGGACAGCACATAGACGATGCCCACCTCACATGCCCGGCACCACGCTGGCCAGCAAGATGGACCGGTCCAGATCCCCCCAACCAATGACCAATCTGGCTTGTGAACCCGTCGGATCTGACGCAATAGCACCGGATCTGCGCACCACGCGGGAGCATGACGCCACAAACTTGGTGGGGGGGAGGGGTGGGGAAGGTTGTCAGACCACACCGAGCTTAGCCACCGCACCACGTGGCCGCCGGATCGTGGATGAGAGCTTGATCCAAAGACGCCCGAGGAAGCCTGGCGAACCTCCCATCGATGAGCACCAGGGCGCCACCCAGGCACTCCCCGCCCGCAGCACAAGCTTCTCCATGGTCCACGCCAGCCACCACCGCCGTGTCCCACCACCTCAAAGCTTGAGGACACGCACCGGAGTAGCGTGGCGCCATCGGCCACCACTCGAGCCCCCTGCTCGATGGGGGTACAGCCCTGAGCGTCACAGCCCACCGCCGCCGGATCCGGGAGGGCTTTGCCCAGCGGAAGCCATAGGCGGTGGCGGGAGGGAAGGAGAGGCTGGGGGGAGAAGGTTGTGCAGGGAGAGGTAGCGCCGCCCGAAGGGGGGGGGCTGGGCTTCTTCTGGTACAGTTTTCAAGGAATTACTGTTTTGAAGTCTAAAAAATGATCCGCTCCTATTACATCACCTGGAGTCAAAGCCATCCAAGTAAATGGTCATGGTAGGCGCTGGAGTGTGTTTCTAGCTATTACCAATTGATCAATCTACTGAAGGAAAAGAGGGACAAGCAAACGACAAATAGGAAGTGGACGTACTGTGGATGTCTCCTCCACCACGCCTCTGAGCCACCGGGGTCGGCCTTGCTATTTCCACGGCTATGCGGTAAGTTGCCGTGGCCCTCAATGCCTCAAGTCGCCGTCACCGGAGAGCCGCCCCGTGCTATGGCCTGTGTGCGTCTCCACATGTTCTTCTGAGCCGCCGGCCCTGCCGCGCAAGTTTCACCTTCGATCCACTGTCCAAATACCGAGCCGCCCCTGTTGGAGGCCACATGAGTAATGCTACACCTACTTAAACTTACATAGATTTTTTACGTAAAAGTTAACGTGTAGACATGGGACTAGATCGATGGGGGGGGGGGAAGGGCCCACCCCCTTGAAAATCAGGGGAAGAGTATTGGGTAGGAAAGTTACGTAGGATTAAGTGACTTGTACATAGATGTAGGATTATTGAGGCCACATTAATTCCAAACCCCGCCTTTGTTCTTGCCCTGCCCAAATACTATGGCCGGTTGTTGCTAATAAGGAAAAGAAAGTGGTAGCATCTCGGGGAGTCCTCGTGAGGATAAACACAAATATCCTAGGCGTGCATAAAGGATCAAATAACTATTCAACAATTGGGTTAAAAAGTTATCTACGAGTGTTATTTACGGATCATTCGGTCGTTCGAACAAAGTCAGGTGATACCCATCCAAGTTTGTTTTATTAGCACATATTGTTTTTGTCAAAGAACAGTTTATCTTTGCCTTGGTCTGCAATATTGTTTATGCAGGACAATTGTTCATTGCAAGAGCGATGGTCGTATCATGGATGTATAGTTCGCGTCACCATTATCAGGCGCTAGCATCTGACTGTGCCATGATGCTCGACGAATATATGTGCAAACCGTCATTTTGCGGCCCAATTTATATCAATATGACATGGTTGATTCTCCCGTTCGCGCGGTTTACCGCGCCTGTGATTGACTCGCCCATCTGCGCCGGCATACGCCATGGCCGACTCATCTGTCTGCTCCCGCGGCCGACTCGGCCGTGATTGATTTTAGCTTTACCGTGGTGATCATCAACTCCGCGGAGGATAATTTCTGGCCTAACATATCAGGTAAAATCCATCCAGTATATTTTTATGTTACATATTGCTTTCTTTAAAAGAGCAATTACTCTGGCTTGCAAGTTCTCCAATGCAGGACAAGTTGTCTACTGCAAGAGGGACTATTATATCACTGAGCTGTTGAAA